>NW_018023061.1:1353-15611 GCF_002006095.1 Pseudomyrmex gracilis | reverse complement strand
TGTTGAGATCGGAAAATCTCGAAAAGGCTCTCGGCTAAATTTCGCGTATAAGAGGCACGGGGTACCTCGCGCAGCGCGCGCGCACTTCGTTTGCGCATATACTTGGCGCGAGGCACTACCGTGCCTCTTGATATATACATATGTTCGTTGATGATGATGATGAGTCGAGTATCTCTTTCTTTTCTTTCTTCCAACGCGCTCATTCTCTCCTTTTTTCCAACGCGTTCATGTCGCCATCTGCTAGAAAAACTACGAACCTGCACACATTCCTTACATTCTTGTCTAAAGACGACGTCCGGACATGATNAATTTTTATAAGAAAATATATATATCTTTAATACTTCAAATAGAAGGCATAGACAAGAAAAACACAAGAATACTTTTTTCTTCATTTTTTTAATGCGAATCGAACGAGACTAAAAAGAAGTCAATCGGTTCGGTCGTTATTAAAAAATAGCTGATTTAAAATCTCCNCTCCATTGAAATGCCAGATTTTCGCGTATATAAGAGGCACAGTGTGCCTCGCGCAGTTCGACGCAAACTTTGTTGCGCGTGAACTTGGCGCGAGGCACTACCGTGCCTCTTGATACAGTGCAACCTCCCGTATCCAAAGTTCTATTTTCCGAATACTCTAAATCTGAACGTTCTACTAATCAAATGTTCCATTATCCGAACAGCGTTAATGCGATAAAGATGATGAGAGAATATCATCGACAAAATTGGTAAGTATACAGAATAGGGGAGCCCCCTCCGATCGGCTACTCGTTCATATATATTGTAAATATGACCTTCCTGAGTATATATACGTTTCTAAAAGTCTTAGCTGTCGCTCATTGTTTATAAAAAAGTTATGATCAAAAAAAGTTTCATAAATAAATCTTTTTTCCCGACAACATGTACATTTTTTGTGTGTTGAAAGCATGTAGGCAGGGGGAGCTGCGCCCCCGAAGGTGGAAAGGCTTCGCCCCTCTCCCCTGCTCTCCCCTCGAAAAAAAATAGAAAACGACTTCTGATTAAGTGTCGTTAAAAATCACGTACATACTATTGACATGAAGCTGTAATCAGAAGTCGTTTTCTATTTTTTCGAGGGGGAAGCAAGGAGGAGGGGCGAAGCCCTCACTGCACTCATTATGTCGAAAAAGACATCAATTCTAGTATCAAAATTACACATTGAGCGAAAAAGCGATTACGAACATAGAAATCAAAACAAAACAGAAACTTTCGGGGTATGCTACATATACACACATTGTTGGCAACATAAACATTATTCATTTTCTTCTGAAATGTACACGGTGTCGAAAAACGAGTTTATTCACGAAACTTTTTTTGTTCATAACTTTTTTATAAACAATAAGCGACGGTTAAAACCTTCATATTGTTACTCAGGAAGGTAATCTTAATAATATTATATATGTAAACGAGAAGCCGATCGGAGGGGGCTCCCCTTTACCCATAAATTTAACAGAAGCTGAAATAACAAATGAAAGCAATGCTGAGAATGACGTGCCATCTCATGCCAAAGCATTCGAAGCACTCAAATTGGGCTTTGTTGATTTAAAGTACAAACAGAATGTAATTCTACACAGTTATTTACATTAAAACATTTATGTGACTTAGCAGCCAAAAAGATATGGGATCCATAAATGTGTAAATAAACTGTTAATTTTGTTTTCTTTATGTAAAGAATTTAAGAGAGTTTTTAGAATCTATAAAGTCTCTTTGTGTTAAAAATATAGTACAATAAGTTTCTTTTCAAAAAAATAAAGTCTCTTTCAGTTAAAAATTTAAATCTCTGTTTGGATAAATGTGTAAGATACCTTGAGAATAAATAGACAAAATAATAACATTTTAGTAAGGAATAATTGTGGTCTGATAAACTGCGTGCAAGGGATGCAAATATGGAGGTCTTGAGTTCACATCTCATCATTATCTTAGGATGTTTTGCGGGCTCCAGTACCTTTCATTGAGTAATCAGTTGATCGGCGAACTGAATCAGTCCTCCAAAAGATTAATATGAATAAAATCTTGAATTATTTCCCTTCCGACAAGGCGATGTGCCATTGGTTTTTTTTTATGTATCACCGTAATATAGTATGTTCTGTACATAAAATGAATTCATTTTGAATACATCTTATGCATTGCTAACTTCTTTGTGAATTTTTATATGAACTTTTTTTTACTTGTTGTTCTTGAAAACACAAAATAAACTGTTTGGTTACTATTTCTGAAAACTAAAAGGACCTCATTGCTTTTTTAACTGAGCTCAACGCAAACTTTTTAAGAATTCTTGGTGCCATTTGGGATGATAGTGCAATGTGTTAAGTTTCGAGATTTTGTAGAGAATGTTTTATTTTGGAGAAAAAGTAGAGGAAGGTGAAGGCAAGACGGGATAGTTAAGATGGATAAAACACAAATTTTCATAATTAACAAAACAACTTTGCTTCTTAATTATTCTTTGGTAATCAGTCTTTCGATTAAACTATAAATAAACCATCTCTTTAAAATTTTTCATACTAAAAAATTAATAATTTAAAAAAGTTTCTTTCTCTCCATTTTGTTCCACGAGTGGGATAAAACGAAGCACCCTCGTGGGCAAGATGAGGTACCTATTCAAAAATAATATAAAATCCATTATTTACTAGATTGGCAACGGGGGTGTGTCACACATGTATAACTTTATCATCATTGTCTTCTATATTTGCACACAAGCCCATTTCGATAATAACCCATCTTATTTTCTAAAACAGCAGTAACTGCGTTTTGCATTGTTTCTTTGGACCAATTTTCCGTCTTTCGTTTGTAGTTTCTTACCATCCTGGAACAATAGTAATCTTAGATTTTTATTTATACGTCTATGTGGGACAAGATGGGGTAACGAGCATTTTTATTACCCCATCTTGTTCCTTCTTGTCTAGCTAAAATCATATCAATAAATTTCTTAAACACTGTTTACAAAAATATAAAATATTCTTACTCTTTAGCCTGCTAACTTCTGTCTTAGAAGCATACATATGGACAAAAAAACTTAAAATGACAAATTGCGTAACTTTATCACACAGCCATATTTCACGCTGGCTCGCTTATCACTGTTAACGACAATGGTGACACATCTAACATATATGCTCGATTGTGATTGGTGCGTTTCAATCATGTAGTACAGAGGCTACCCCCGTCTTGCCTCACCTTCTCCTACGTAATTTCACAATACATTGGTTTATATTATTTTATTGATGATCTCAATATGTATCAAACATAATAGACGCAAATAAATAAATAAATAAAATATTGTATTATAAAATAGTCAATAACTTGTGACGTGACACTTTTCGTGTCCGTCACAAGGAAATAATTCCGGCTGGCACGAGAGGCGATGGGCTTGCGTCTTCCCTGATGTAAGAGAGAGCAGCTCGTTAGGATGCGCGCGACAAGCGAACACACATATATTGGCAAAGCCACGTGGCGCCGATATTGTTTATTATCTATAGTTGAGGCGTTGCGATTTGTGTTAATTCTTGTTTGCGATATTTTCAGATTATTCTGGGCGTTTGAGCACCCCAAAATGGTGACTTTGCCGTACGAACCGCTTGGCGGTTATTTTGTAGTTTATTTCAGCGCAAAGAGAGAGAGAGCGTAGCACGACACGCAGCGTCGGACGAAGAGGAGCATACAACAAAGAGAGACGATAGAGACAGACAGCGATACAGGGGCGTAAGGGCCTCATAGGCACGAGGCGCTCGGCAATGGTGTTGACGACGGACCAGGAAACGAGAGATACCGGTACCCCGACTTTACAAAAACTAGAGTGGGGCTCCCTGTGGAGTTGTCGGCCCCGTGATGCGGGAGGATGGGCCCGAGTAAGCTCATCTACAACAGAAAATAAGCGGAGCGGACCGATACAGCCAGAAAAGGGCCCGCGTTGACGCGTTGCCGATACGCACGTGGCCGCCGTCAATCACAGTGCCGCAAGGCACACAGTATGATTGGCTAATTACCTGGCCCGAGTAACGGCATGCGGCCCCGAAGGAAATTGCCGTATCGGCCGAGATCATTGTTGTGCGGGCCGTGAACGACACGAGTTCCTCGCCTCCAAAAAATATTGTGAAACGTGCCAAAGTGAGGCCGTGAAGTGGGGCCGGGGAGGATCGAGGAGTACGGAGAACCCCGAGGAACAGCCTTGAGGAAGCTGTCGAGGAAAACTCTTTTGGTGAAACTGAGAAAACACGTGAGGAGAGTGCCGACAAACGTGTGTGATCGCTCGCTCTCTCTCGCATATTCTGTACTTTCGAAATTATACTGTCGTGGATCGAGTCTGTAAGTCGATTGTCAGCTCGATGTCGTGCGGTACATTCGCGTTGGATGTGTTTAATATGGTATAATTGAGCTAGTAAAATCGGTGGTTGCCGTAAAATCTTCTCTTAGCTGCTCTCTCCCCGTAACACGATCGCAACAATCCGGGCGTAATCCCGCTCGTTTTCGTTACCGAGCGTATAATTTAGAGACACGGAATATTACCTGTTTGTAACTTACGACATATAAAAAAGTGAAATTGCGAATCGTGCCGAAATTCTTAGCCGTCGGATCGCGGCCGTGCGTTAATCTATTGTCTAGCTCGCGCTACCCGGAGAGCGCTCGACGCCCGCGCGTCGCGCCGGACGTCTTGCACGCGACAGCACATTCGTTCGCAAAGATAACCCGTGTGGTCATCTCCGTGCAACCTTGTACAGCGGAATATGGACCGCGAATAAATGACCAAAGAAAATTACACCTGCTGAATTAGTTGCCGATTACGCGTAATTGACGGTGTAAAGTGTTCACGCCTCGGTAAATGTACTATTTTATTTTGTTTTTTTTTCTGTTGTTTATGCGATACACTGTACTGCCGATACTCGGTATCATTGAAAATGATTTTTATTAAGATTATATTTTTTTTATTTAATTCAAAACAAACAAGTTTCTCTGCCATTATTTACTAAACACTGCCTCCTAAGCCCACGCCTCTCCGTTATTGTATAAACTGAGTTGCCAAGTGATCTTGCCGTCACGTCGAAATTATTTGTCGGGATTCTTGCTGCTAATTAAGAATTTGAGTTGGCGTGTAAAAAACCACGCCTGGCGCCCAACTTTCGACTTAGGTGAGTAGAAGAATTTGGTTTTTTTTGGAAAAGACGTGCCGAAGTTGTGCGGCACCTCCGCCATAACATCCAACGCGAGGTGCCCGTCACAAACTATAATATAAATGTTATTAATATAATAACATTTTATGGCATTGGTTTCGATGTTTACACTTATTTTCACACTTTACTTATTTGTTTATTATTATCTCTTAAGTATGAGCTCGAGTGTTTAGTAGGATTTAGTAAATATAATTTTGAGCGTGGTCGTGTAAGAAACGCTCGCAACGAGTTGGCAACACTGAGTAGATCAGTGTTATCGTGCGTATATTGAGACCGTGAATATTGCACAGTGATAATCTGTTTCTTTTTACTGCACCACTTGTTTGTATTACTAACATATGTTTATTATTTTTGTTTCAGGTGCGAGAATTTTGGAGAACTCGTACTAAGCCAACCGGAGGGCTTTTTTTTGTTTTTTATATCTTCTTGCAAGAATATATTCTTTATTTTTAAAGTAATTTTATTCTTTCTCACCCATAGTCGTCGATGTTTATTGCCATTTCTTCTACTTCACTTCAATCCAACCGAAATTTCTCTGTATCTAGTACTGATAGAATCCCACCGTTTCCATCAAAATTTGTTGCGATCGGATGAAGTAGCCACGTCCCAAACAAGAAGAACTTTTGTTGTAGAAAATAACTTGATTTATTCGTGAATAGTCTTACAGATTTTACACGCTTTTGTTACGCAACGACCTGCTGTTAGCTCGCAGTTTACTGTGGTAAACTCTTCGTCTTGTCACGGAACCTCATAGTTCTGTCACCGCAACTCACAGTCCGCTCTTCGACACCTGCGATCGATCTTTTACAGAGATCGATTGCGTTAAGTCAGCGACTTAATGCGATTGTGACAATCGTACTTAGGTCGCTGACGGTGCGCGCTACGTTGCTTTTTTGTAACCATAACCGCGCTAACTTATTATTTGCTCAGCGATCAACATTTCGATGTTGCTTGCAAGTTTTCTACTGACTCGGGTCAATTGAGCAGTGATGCTCCGTCAATTGTTCAATGGCCTGACCAAAAATCTTAACCCAAACAACACGAAGTCAACTGAAAGTTGATTATAAGTTGACTGGAGACATCAAGAATCGACTTTTAAGTCACCTTGAATGGCGACTTATAGTCGACTAAAAGATTATGAATGTTTCAAAAATAGTCGATATTGGTGTCTACCTTTGGTATGTGTGACGAGATGATTTTATTTAGATAAACACTAAATTGATTGGTAAAGCGGACTATCTAAGGAGGAAACTATAACTCTATATGTCATTTCTTATGTATTTTGGGTACCGTAAGCTCTTGGTAATAGCCCATCCCTAGATCTTATTGAATTATAAGTTATTTCAGATATGTAACCGTTATTTTGCCAATGTCTAAAGTAGGCTGTTAAGATTGTTTTCAATATTTTTGATGGGGTTTTTTTCAATTTTACTGTAAGTAGTTTGGTCGCTGTGAGGATAGTTTCTATTTTATTTATGTAATCTTTAGTATTGACTGCTACCGTGATATTTCCTTTGTCAGCTCTCTCTCTCTCTCTCTCTCTCTCTCTCTCTCTCTCTCTCTCTCTCTCTCTNCTCTCTCTCTCTCTCTCTCTCTCTCTCTTTCTCTCTCTCTCTCTCTCCGGATGTTCTGTAATATATTTAGAAACTTGTTTAGTTTTGTTTAATATATTTATATCGAGTTTACTCATCTTAGGAGTGTTTGTTAAATAATTATTTAATGTTGGAATAAACATAGATCTTGCGGTTTTTGTAGTTTTTTTGTTGTTAACGTAATTAATATTGTTTTCAAAATCCTTAATGCATTCTAAAATATTTTTCTTGTTGTTAGATGGAGAACTGAAATTATTTCCTAATTGTAATATGCTTATAACGTCATTGAGAATTTGGGTTTGAGTTAAATTAACAAACCACTTTTTTTTAATTTCGAAAAATTTGCTCAATGAAGGTTTCTCAATAAATTCACTAGAAGATAACAAAATGTGTATGTAGTTGTTATCATGATTCGTTTGTTTTTCAATGGAGTATACAAAATTGTTGTTGTTTGTTTTAAGGTTATCAGAAGTTGTTAGTGTTTCCATGAAAGCTTAATAAACGATGGGTTTTATGTTGTTATTGATTAGTTTGGTGTTTTTTTTTTTTTTTGATATGAAAGATTTTTTTCTGGATATGTGAGAATTGATTAGTTGAAAATCTATTGAGTGTTTTTTTGTTGAATGCAAAAGAACTTATCTACAATGTTGTTGGGGATGTAATTATATAATTTCTTTGTTGTCGCAAAAAGTTGTTGTTGTAAATTACGTAAAACAATTCGTGTGTCACGAATTTCAAGTTTGTGAATGTTCGAGAAAAACGTGCGTACATATTTATTCATTTTATTTTTATAAATATAGTGCTGTAATTCACTATGATATTGTAAAGACTTCTTGATGTGTAGAGGGAAGATATTTTCTCTCGACAATTGTTTTAAAAAATGTAAGCAATTTTTATAATTCGTCACTCCCTACGTATAATTACATAAGTGTCACATATGGGATTTTCAGTTTATTGCATAGTGACACTCAGAAAGTCATGTTCTTTGTGGTCACCAAGTATTAAAAAAAAATATTCATAAGTATGGTAAAAATTTAAAACCGAAAGATCCCTTAANTAAAAAAAAATATTCATAAGTATGGTAAAAATTTAAAACCGAAAGATCCCTTAACTAGGGAAACTATATGAAGCTTCAAACTTTTAAACTGCTCTCCTCTAAAATTTGCGTTTTGGAGTTACGGGATTATACGTAGAGAGTGACGAATTTATGATTTTTTGATTGTGAGAAATTCAATTCTTGAATAGTTTGGTATAATCATGTCCGAAATTTGTAGTTATAAAGGTAAAAAAATAAGGACGCTCCATTGTTACAGCCGGCGTAAATTAATATTAATATAATTCGTCGAAAATTGGTAAGGCGAATATTGACAGTACGAGTATTATACAGGATGTCCGTGTATTGTTTTTAGTGATGTATTATTATAATTACAGAATCAAACGTTTCGATCAATTTTTGTGATCTTCATTAGTGAACAGTCTATTCATATTAAATAAAATAAAGTAAATAGGATAAAATACAATAAAATACAATTAAATTCAAGGATTGATAGTACAAAAAAATTGATTGTAATTATTTCTTACCAAATATAAATCTCGAAATAGGAGTCACATTACTGTCCCGTGAAAGGAAGATGTTGTCACAGAACTTTACATGATAACGAGGTAAACAGTGATATGACGCCCTTACAATATGTACAGATATATAGGGTAGTGGGCCCAGTTAGTGTGCCATGAAATAAATTTTTTTAGATATCGATTAATTACACAAGTTTTTAACTTCAGTTTAAATAGAAAAAACTGTATACTCATTTTTCAGACTTTCTTTTTTATCGAGATATTTTTTTTAAATAAAAAATATTACAATTTTATATTAATTTTAATGAAAGAAAAAAGTTAAATGTTGCTGTAATTAATGTACCCTTCGAGACAAAAAACATGTATTACTGTGCTCCCAGTTAATGTGCCTGTCCCGGATTGTGTGCTCACAGTTACTGTGTGCCTGTCTCGGATCCTTTTTTTCCTGCCAAAACAGCACTTCCTTTAGGATTCAGCATTAAAGCTGTTTCGTCCGTATTGAATATTTTTGAGGAATCAATATTTTGTAACTGTTCTTTTTTTAAATAGTCATCTATATTTTGAAACCATTTTCTCACAGAAGTTTCTGAAACTAACGCTCGAGAGAAACATTTTCACACATTCTCTTCGATAATTCATGATGTCTTTTTAAAAAAGCAGCATACCAATGCCGTCCTGGACGATCGTCTACAAATGGATTCGGCTTATTCAGTTTTTTTACGATCATTGCCACACTATTTATTAAATGGTCCTTTGTCACTGGACAGTCACGAGAAGACATAAACATAATCCATTTCACTAAATCACTTTCTTCTAAGTCACTCAACACACTACTTGGACCAGGCTTATCTGTGCTGTACTTATTGATGACTTTACTATGAATTGACGACCGAGGAATGTTATAAAGTCTGCTGGCTGCATTAATAGATATGTTCTAGACTTTTCAGCTTCCAAAGCTTTCAACATAGCCTCTTTACTGTATATTTTTCTCTTTATTTTTGAAATGCCGCTCATTTTAGTAACTGTTATAATAATAATAATTAATTAATATGTTTTAAGAGTACAATAAGTACCTACTCATTAAAAAATAAATATGTTAATTCTACCTGATTTGTTTTTTGTGAGCAACCTGACGCAAACTCATGCCACAACAAGACAGAGGTTAGAAAAAACATACGCTTGAAGGGGCACACTAATATGAACAAGCTTCAAATTGTGCGGTAATAGTGGACACGATTTAAAAAATAATAAGAATGCTTTTAAAGTACTTTTTTTTGTTTTTTCTATAAAGTTAAACTCTTTTCACATAAAATACTGCAATTCAATTAACGAGAATCGTATAAATATTTAGTTTTTTTGCTGTTTTATAAAAGCATTTCTTACTACTTTTGAGAAAGTACTTACTTACGCTTGAGAAAATTTGTCACAATTGCTACATACACTTTTATAAAATTATCTTTTGTTATTTAACGCTTTTATAATATCAAATTGTGTTCTAAACGTAATCTTTATTAACTTAAGTTTGTTAAAAAAAATACTTAAAATGTTTATTTTTAATATTAATTTCATAATTGTTAGTTGAATGCAAACACACACTAATTGGGTCAGGCACACTAACTGGGCCCACTACCCTAGATGTGTTTTCTCCGCAACAGCCGACAATTTGTGGGCCAATCGCAACGCAAACTTATTAATCGAACTCCAAAGACTACATTAGGATTGTCTAAATTTCTTTTTATATGTTTCCAATAATGAAAATTAAAGTTTCACTTTGTTAGTGTCAGACATTATGTTAATTGAGTTGTTTTGTAATTGTATACCGATTGAACGAGTAATTTGTATTAGACTGTGTTTTTTATATTTATTGCTCGAATAGAAAAACGGCTCTACAGAATAAAAGAAAATAATAAAATTAAACTCGGACGCTTTTTAATATATCGAAAACTTAACAACAATTTTTGAAGTTAAAATCACCTCCACTTTTATTGTACTGGCATTTACAGTTTAAGAGTTATAAAAACCAAAGAGTGTCCGAGATAACATTCAAGAATGTAATGAGACTATTAGACTACAATTTGGAAGCCGACAATGCACCAACACTGTCTAATAAGTTTGTGTACACGTTTGCTGGCATTTCTGTGGTAAAAATATTAAAATGATTATGTATGTAGTTCACGGATATCGCGACAAAGAGCGCTGCAATATGACGCGTGCGCATATGATCATTATGCATGTGTATCTGTTGTGCTACATGACAAATCTTCTAACCTGCAAAGTATCAAAAAACATAAAGATTGTTTTGTAATAGTCGCAGAAAGTGTGACCATTGTCTAGCTTAGTCTAGTTGCTACGTGTAGATTCTAGAACTTTCCATGTTTATTTTAAGTATCATAAAAACCGACGGTTAGCGATAAAACCGTGACGCACCATCGACCCTTCGAAATACCTTACCATATAAAGCCTCGTCTACAATAGTCGCACAGATCGTGTCGTATGTCGTATGAGAATGTCGTACGAACACTGTTTCCGGTCGTAAGGTTGTCGCAGTCGCAAGAACCCTTGTCGTACAGAGTTGAGCCAACTTCAACTTTCTGCGACTGCGACAAGCGTGTCGCATGAGATCAGTCAATCACAGCACAGGAAGTTTGGCGCCAAAGTGATTTGCATATGCTAGTTCATGCTAGCTGATTCTTGTACATTAAAAATTGAGCGCAAAGTTGCAGAAACTGCAAGAGTACTAATCTTTTTTGCCTGTCGATCATTTTCGGAAGAGTGCACTTAGAAAAACGTTTCAAGTTACATTTTCACTCTATTTTTTGATTGGCTGTCGCAAATAATTCTTGCGACTGTTGTAGATATCTACTAAGCGACAATGCGACAACTTTTCCTGCGACATTACTACTTACGACATGCGACACAGCCTGTGCGACTATTGTAGACGAGGCTTAAGGCAATCTGTCGACACAGGAAATGATTGTCCTAGCACACAGCCGAATCTAGAACATTCTAGATTATTCTCGAACATTCGAGAATGCTCTAGAATATTACCAAATAAGGAAAACTCCAAAACCTTCCTTGGCCGAACTCAGGCCCTATAAAAGCGCGCCTTTGAACCGAAGCGGGCAGTCAGTCAGAATCAAGCAGTCAGTTACAGTCAATCATTTATCATTACGTAGTTATTAGTAGTGAACTGTGTATTGTAATCATAGTCGCGCAGTTATTTTAAACAATTATTGTAACATCGTCACAAGAAAACTGTACGAAATAAAACTGAATAAACAATTTTTATANTAATCAGTGTGACGATTCTTACAAAAGCAAACGCAAGTTTCACGAAATTGACCGGTCGCGTCTATCAAATTATTCAATCGCAACACGATTGGTTACTTTCGCAAGATCTGTAACTGTAATTGAAGTTTGCGATGTCACAGAACGACTTTGAAATAACTTGCTTTGTAGAGCACGTGTTTTTTTGCCAAAAGTTTTGTATACACAAATCAAATAAAACTTTTATAAGTTTTAGTAAAGAAATTAAAGTGAACAATAGTTGTGTTGCATTTGTTATATAATATTACATTGCAACGTAATACATTATGTAATATTACATTATAATGTATTAAATATATTGTTAAACAATTATGACTTAAGGCTCGTTGAAATTAATAACAAGATATATATAAGGCCTTACGAGCCATTCGCAAGATGTTTGAGCAGAAACTGTACGTGTATATATATACATACACATGTAACGAATTCAACTTGTAAATTTTTACAAGTGAGTGTTTTTTGAGTTGAAAACTCAATTCTTAAAATCATACAAAATTCTGGATTTGCATCTCACATATGACAGACCCCGGATACCCCCCTAATTTTTAAAATATTGCGAAAAAAACTCCTTGGCCAGGAGTCGAACCTGGAATCTCCGGCTTTCCGTGCCATCGCTTTCTCTGTTAGGCCACCGAAACATTTGGAGTTAGTCTTGCAATATTTATACATCTATCGAAGATGGTCTGATAATGTTGTTAACGCTAATCTTCAGCCAGCGTAATTTTTAAGAATTGAGTTTTCACCTCAAAAAACACTCACTTGTAAAAATTTACAAGTTGAATTCGTTACATGTGCATGTATATATATACACGTACAGTTTCTGCTCAAACATCCTGCGAATGGCTCGTAAGGCCTTATATATATCTTGTTATTAATTTCAACGAGCCTTAAATCATAATTGTTTAAAAATTACGTATGTATTAAATATCACACTTACTTTTATATGATTTTGTATGCATATAATAATTCCAAGTACTTATTCTATATAATTAGATAAAATAGCAGGAAAACAAAGAAGGTTAACATTATTAGAACGAGCGCAAATAATCGAGAAGCTTGAAGCAGGAGAAAAAGAAAAAAATGTAGCAAAAGAATACGGAGTTACACAGACGACAATTTCACGAATAAAAAGGAATAAAGAAAATATTATTTCTAGTAAACGAACTATTGTTGAACAGCACGGTAGTTTGTCCAAGAAAAAAATAACAGGAATCGAGGATTCTGCGCTTGACAAAGGGCTGTACCGATGGTTTCTCCAGATGAGATCGCTTGGAAATCCAGTATCAAGACCAGTTCTATAAGAAAAAGCTATGATACTCAACAATTTAATCAATGGACGAAAAAATTTCCATGCAAGCAACGGATGGCTTCACAAGTGGAAAAAACGACATCAAATTTGTCATTTAACTATTGCCGGAGAACGGTTGTCTGTTGATGAAAAAGCCAGTGCACATTTTTCTACAGGCTTCTGTAAATTTATTGGAGATCATCATTATAGTCGAGATCAAATATACAATGCTGACGAGACCGGTTTGATGTGGAAATCATTGCCTTCAAAAACTCTAGTAGCCAACTACGAAAAGAAAGCTTCTGGGCGAAAAGTTCTTAAAGACCGAGTGACAATAATGATCAGTTCAAATGCTAGCGGAACACACAAAATTCCGTTGCTAGTCATCGGTAAAGTAAAGAAACCACGATGTTTTAAAAATATGAAAGTTTTGCCAGTAGTATATAAAGCACAACGTAGTGGTTGGATGGATAGAATTATCTTCAAAGAGTGGTACACTGACGTTTTTATTCCAGAAATAATAAAAAAACACGGACAAAATGCAAGATGCGTTCTATTATTGGATAACGCACTATCGCATCCGCCAGCTGAAGAACTGAATTTAATCAGTGATTTGTGTTTAGTGAGATACTTACCACCAAACGTCACTGCAATTAGTCAGCCTATGGATCAAGGGATCATTGAGAAAGTAAAAAAAATATACAAACGTCAAGTTCTTGAAAATATTCTGTTGTTCAATGACACTGAGAGAATTTCAGACTTTTTTAAAACCTGGAACATAATCAAATGCTGCAATACTATTGCATATGCATGGGATACTGTTACTTCAGTAAATATTAAAAACGCGTGGAAAAATTTATTACAAGATAATGAGATACTATGTTTTTCAGAACAGCTTGATACCCTTTATTTTGTTCGTTTAATACACTAACTTCTTTATACCGAAGGAATAACAGCAGAATGTACGGATCAGTGGTTATACGATAATAATGATCCAGGCAAATTTTAAATGATGAAGAGCTATTAAAGTTTGATGATGAATCTCTTTATGAAATACCACCTAACAAAGACAATGAAGAAATAATTGAATCTATTCAACAAGAATTAACTTTTGAGCAAGCATGGACTGCACATATTTTTCAACAATTTTACCAAACTTGTATGTATTGTACTGCTGAGGACGTACTTATGTTAGAAAAATATCGTTCTAACATTAAACAATTAATCATTCACTAGTCACATTAAGATAAATGTAATATATTAAGACTTTAATACTTTATTTCATAAGATTTTATTACTAAT
>NW_018023061.1:0-778 GCF_002006095.1 Pseudomyrmex gracilis | reverse complement strand
ATTACTAATTTTTCAAATGTTTTTGTTCAGAATAAAATCTAACTTGTTATTTTTCAATAAATATGATAATATATTACTGTTCTCAGTAAGTACTGATTAACTTAGTCTTAATTTACAATCCTGTTTCAGAATTTTATTTACTTTTGAATATAATAATTTGTACTAGATCATTAAAAATTTATATACTTTCAAAGTTCATGTTCAAAGCAGGAAATTGCTTTTAAATAACGCGCGAGATGAATTTATACCAAGTAAGTCTTTGCGCATGCGTTAGGTTAGGTAAAGAGTGAGGGAATAAGGAAAGTATACATTTTGGGAGGTTCGTCGGTCCCGACTGTATACGTTTTAGGAGGTTCTACTGTATGTTTTTACTTTATTATGTCAGAAGTGTCTCTTGTAACATAAAGTTGCTTTTTGTTATGTTGCTGTATCTTTTATCTCAAAAGTGTTTTCATTAAGAAGGTCCTGGAGTAAGACCCGAAGTCCGCACTGGGGTCTCTGCCCGGAAAGTGGCGCCCTCAGTGGTTAAGTTATTCCGTCCTTCTTTTAAAGTGAGACGGGCAATCGCGCTGTCTATCGCGTCACCGGTCTTTCGTCGCAAGGCTCAAGCCGGCCAGCACCAAAAACACTGAAGTGGTGGGGATACGCACACAAGCGAAAACCGCCGTCCGTGTGCGCTCGTGGAAAAGTGCAGACATACTATGTTCCGTCTTCTNTCCACCAAGCCGAGCTATAAGGCGAGGCACGTTGAACGCTTGTTGCGTATGACGTGAAATGC
>NW_018023060.1:19668-20874 GCF_002006095.1 Pseudomyrmex gracilis | reverse complement strand
AGACCATAATTTCAATAATATTAACATTAAACCTGAAGATTTTCAACATAAGGAAAAACATTTCCATTTTGATATTAATAACAACTGGTTTAAAAATTCAACTGATAGAATAATTCCCAAACAAGTGGTACAACTTATTCAATTGGGAGATAAATTTTGCCTTCCAGTCAATCAAATTAAAAATAAAGTAGTTATTGAAACGATAAAAGATGTTGAAAATAACATTACTAAATTTGATTCATTACTAAAAAATAAAATCCGTAATAACATTTCATCCCATTTAAATCGTTACTTACTTTGTAATAAACCATTTTCATATTTAGAAAAAAGTTTCTTAATGAAAGCTAAAGCTACTAATAATTTTATGAAAGATAATCCGGATATTTTATTCACTAGAGCGGATAAAGGAAATATTACAGTTGCAATACAGAAGGTTGATTACATAAATAAGATCAATGATATATTGTCTGATGTGGATACTTATATGAGGATAGATCGCAATCCTATACATAATATAGAGAATCAACTTAAAGATATATTGAATAGATGGTATCGTAATGATTTTATTAACCAAAANACTAAATTTTCCTTAAATTCTAATGATTCTCTTCTGCCTAGAGCATACGGTGTACCTAAAATTCATAAAAATGGTTGTCCTTATCGTTTAATAGTTTCTACTATCAATAGTCCATTACATAAATTAGCAATATTTTTGCATAAGATTATCTTTAAGGGTACTCCCAACTCTCCTTTTTTCATAAAAAATAGCTTCCAATTATACAATAAAATTAATGGAATAGAGTTTACTGAGGATTACACACTTTGTTCTCTTGATGTTGTGTCATTGTTTACGAATGTTCCGATAGAGCTTGCTATTGATAGCATTTCCTCTAGATGGAAATACATCAAACTACACACGAAGATACCTAAAGATGAGTTTATATTGGCAGTACGATTTATTTTGACATCAACTTATTTTACTTTCAATGACAATATTTATAAACAGACTTTTGGAACACCTATGGGTTCGCCCNTATCACCCATTATTTCTGACCTAGTTTTACAAGACCTTGAACTTAAATCTTTAAATACTTTCAAATTTAACATTCTATTTTATTTTCGATATGTTGACGACATCGTACTTGCAATTCCTAAAGAACAATTAGATGTAGTAGTTCGTACTTTCAATTCACATCATCATAGACT
>NW_018023060.1:15440-18548 GCF_002006095.1 Pseudomyrmex gracilis | reverse complement strand
TGAGAACATGTTTATAAATGTTATATTTTTTGTTTAATTTAAATAGATTTGATTGAAAAGGACTAAAAATATAGTCGAAACGTTTCAAAAAATGACATGAGTCTTATTTTTTCAAGCATAACATCCTGCTCTGGCTCTTTATAGCCGTTTATTGTATCATTTGAATTTTAAATGAGAGCCTGAGTTCAAGCCTCTTTTCTTCACCTTCCTTTAATACTCTCCTCTGTACAGGTACTCCGCTGCTGCTGCTATAATAGGGGAGGGTGGGTGTCATTTTATTTTATTTTCCTAGACAAACTTTTATTTATTGATTTGCTTTGCTCTGCACACAAGCTCTTAACCCGTGTGCAGAGCAATTTACAGTCAAGGAAACAATATTTCTCTATTGATTAAATTATTAGCTATTTCAACCACTCACCTCCTGTTTATATTATTTAATATTAAAAAATTTGCAGCAACTTTCATCGCAGCACCCTGTGACAGTTCCTCGGAAGGTAGGTTAGAACTCATGTCCTTTGCAGCACTTCCCTAGCTCGCCTGCCGCTGAAACACATTTACAGGGAATTAATTAATTATTTATACATACACATACACAGTACCTGTTACTGGTGCCTGCCACTTAAATTATATATATACTTACATATTTGTTCATCCACACGCCTCTGCAACGGTCACCAGCACATAACCTGCAACACATAGGGAAAACATAATTAGTAATTTCAGTGCGTTAATTTGTTTATAAAGGGGTAATATACGGCAAGTTGGGATCGCGCGTTCTTCCCGATCCCAACGATATACAATTTCAATTTATTTAAACAAAATTTACCCTCTATATTAATAAAAAGATTGCGGCTGGTGACATCCGTGTGCGTATCTGGCAGGGACCCCAGGGGTAGGTTACGTCCACTCCATCCGCGCATCCGCGTCGCATCGATTTGCTGCACCTGTCAAATAATATTATTATTTTATTGTTTTATTTATTATATTTATTATATTTTAATTCTTTGTCATTGCCCGCAACTCCGTGTGACAGGTGCGTTGCTGTCGCCTACCGAGGCGACACCGAGCGGCACAACCCCGAAATTCATTAAGGCGTATCCGCAAACCTTAAGGCGTATCCGCACAGGCACTGTGCAACGCGTTCCTAAAATGTCCCTAGAGACCGAGCCAAGGGAAATCGTAATAGAGATCCCGCTTCTCGCGCGCGTGATTTGTCCTTGCTGCCACGGCAGCGACCAACTACGTCCGTCCGTGCGCGCGGAAACATTCGCGGACCCGCCTCACCTTGCTAAACATCTGAAAAAAGACCACCCGGAGGATACTATTACATACAAATATGGATTCTGCGGGTACAGGGGGAAAACGAGGTACCCGCAGAAAGATGTTAAACTACATATAGAAAAGTTTCACCCCCAACCCCCGGTTGATGCGGAGGAGGGTCAGAATAGATTAGATAGCAAACCTGGAGCCGCGCCATCTTCCGCGTCGTCAGCGGCCCCGACCAAACAAAATCCCCCCGCAAAACGTAATCCTTCAGTTAACCCGCGGCAACCCGGCGCACGCGCCACCACCACCGCAACCAAGAGGGGCCCTCTTCAGCAACATCAACGCCACCAGGACCATCCTCCACTTACGCAGCCGTCACTGCAGGACAAGCGGCCACCATTACCATGAGGCCGCTGAGAGCGACGGCTGCGGGGACGGTGCCCCAGCCGGGACCATCGAAGGGGGCCGTCCCAAAAAAGGCGTCGACGAGGAGGACTACTGCCGCCAGGAGAGAATCGGTCGCGGAGTTATCTACCCCCTCGACTGGGGGTAGCAGCATTATTAGGAAAGCCGGCACCTCGTCGCTTGCGCGCCGCCCTCCCCCCCCATCACCATCCTCAGCAGGCAGCTACACCGCCAGGGGGGAGGAACCACAAGAACATCGAGATTGCCCGCCGCCACACCATCGCCACAAGAGACCACAGGAATGCGGCGAGCGCACGGCGCGCCCAGCAGAACATCCGGAGCTGCCAGACCTGTGCGTGCGCACCCCCGCTCCCCGAAGGAGAGGCCAGCAGGAGGCCGTCCGCACACAAATCACCCCCGCAGACCACCAGCGGGAGCCAACGAACATCCTTAAAGAGGCGGACGGTCACAAACGCCCCGGTCGAGAAGAGCTCTGAGGCGACGAGACGAAAATTCCCCCTGTCTCTGAGGCGAGTGAGTCCCGGAGTCGGAGACAGGGGGCCGTCGTCACGAAGGCTGCAGAGCGCCAGAATATTACCCGAAAAGAGCTCTGCAGCTAGGCCGGCCCGTACATCGTCCGGCAGTCCCGTGGCGTCGAGACCGGCAGCAGCGGCGTCGCCACGTTTGGAGGAAGCCAGCAACAGAGGGGTGACTCTACCCCCCCTCGGCATACCATCACCTCCCCCGATACCAGCAGCGGGGGCACCGCGGATCGTCTCTGACGTAAGAGTGTCGGTGCTTCCCGCTCTGCTTCAGCAATATGTTTCGACGACGTCGCTGCCCGCGACCGTCACCACCACCACGGTGACAACAACAACGTGTGGGAGCCCCATTATGGCAACGGGTTTCCCACTGGGAGGGCGCAGGACACCGAGTCCCCCCCTGCCAGCTAGACGTCAGTCACCGCCGGTGGTGCAACAACGGACCGTCTGGTCGCCCGCAACCTGCAACGAGGGATTCTCCCTCGTAATGGGAGAGGGTGCGTGGGGCCAGACGAGGAAGAAAAAGACTCCACCCCACGAACACCCCGGGGTGAAGCAGCAACAGCGGCAGCAGCAGCAGCAACAGCAGAAATCGACGCCACCAGCGAGGGATAGTGGGGAAGCAAAGGTCCAAAGCGGTGGTAGATGGACCGTAAGTCGCGGGACAAGAGCGGGGAGAAGACACTCCGCCGCACCCCCCGCAAACATTTCCCCAATTTTAGCGCCGGCGGAGTCTGGGTCGCGGGTAACGCGTACCCCGCCACCCGTAACGTCGGCGAATTATCCCCGCCTTCCGTTGTCCGGGGGGGATTGGGACAATAGTCCCCCATTAGTGGAGGATCGGAGCGAGCCAGCCGAGAGCCCCGAGCGCCGGAACGCTGAACCATGTAAGCGT
>NW_018023060.1:8341-10515 GCF_002006095.1 Pseudomyrmex gracilis | reverse complement strand
GAAAACAGGGTTTTCGTGTGTGTGTGTGCAGCAACTACCCAGGAGGCCCGGAGAGAGGCGATACTTCTGTGTACGAGAGGAGGACATTTAGTTTATTAAAAGTGAGTTATACTTTTATTTTTCCGGCTCCAGGGGTTAGGCCGGCTCGGTCTTCGCGAAAACTGATTTTCGAGGTAGGCGAAGTGAGACACCTGGCGGGATATTGCGTGTGCGCGTCTTTCTTTTTATATTATATTTCTGTTATTTATTTATTTATTAGTGCGCGTCCGTATTCTATTTATTTTATTTTTATATTTTTTTTATTTTTTATTCCGTGAGTTTCGCCCGCCAGGTTGTTCATCGAAAGTGCTGCATCATTGTGTGTGTTGTCAGGAGTCCTGTCCGTAACGGACATATTTGTTTAAATAAAGTATATTGTGCAATATAATACCTACCTTCCTTTAATACTCTCCTCTGTACAGGTACTCCGCTGCTGCTGCTATAATAGGGGAGGGTGGGTGTCATTTTATTTTATTTTCCTAGACAAACTTTTATTTATTGATTCGCTTTGCTCTGCACACAAGCTCTTAACCCGTGTGCAGAGCGATTTACAGTCAGGGAAACAATATTTTTCTATTGATTAAATTATTAGTTACTTCAACCACCCACCTCCTGTTTATATTATTTATTATTAAAAGATTTGCAGCAACTTNCATCGCAGCACCCTGTGACAGTTCCTCGGAAGGTAGGTTAGAACTCCTGTCCTTTGCAGCACTTCCCCAGCTCGCCTGCCGCTGAAACACATTTACAGAGAATTAATTAATTATTTATACATACACATACACAGTGCATGTTACTGGTGCCTGCCACTTAAATTATATATATACTTACATATTNGTTCATCCACACGCCTCTGCTGACAGTCATCAGGCCGCATAACCTGCAAAACGAAGGGGGAGCATTATTAACATTTATAGCGCTATAATTTATTAGAAGAGGGTTAAATTACGGTAAGTTGGGATCGCGCGCTCCTCCCGATCCCAACAATATATAAATTAATACAATAAAACTAAAATTTACCCTAAAAATTAATAAAAAAATTGCGGCTGGTGACACTCGTGCGCAGAGGCGTATCCGGCAGGCCTCGGAGTTAGAGCCATCCCATCCGCGCATCCGCGTTGCATCTTGCGGCCGCACCTGTCAAAGTTTTTATTTGATTTGATTTTATTATTTTATTCTTTTTATTTATTATANTTACCGTTTGTTATTGTCCGGTGTCAATTCCGTGTGACAGGTGCGTTGTCGTCGCTTCCGAAGCGACGCAGAGCGGAACAACCCCGAAACACTCCTTAAGGCGAATCCGCACAGGCACTGTGCAACGCGTTCTAAAAATGTCCCTAGAGGCCGAGCCTAGGGAGATTGTAATCGAGATCCCGCTTCCCGCGCGCGTCATTTGTCCTCGCTGCCACGGCAGCGACCAATTGCGTCCGTCCGTGCGCGCGGGAACATTCGCGGACCCGCCTCATCTTGCTAAACATCTAAAAAAGGACCACCCGGGGGATAGTATTATTTACAACTGTGGATTCTGCGGGTACAGGGGGAGGACGAGGTACCCGCAGAAAGACGTAAAGCTACACAGTGAAAAATTTCACCCCCAACCCCCGGTTGATGCGGAGGCGGGCCCAAGTAGATTAGATTGCGAACCTGGAGCCGCGCCATCTTCCGCGCCGTCAGCGGCCCCGACGACAACAAAACAGAATACCCCCTCAAAACGTAATCCCTCCGTTAACCCGCGGCAACCCGGCGCACGCGCCACCACCACCGCCACCAAGAGGGCCCGCCCAGCTTCGAGGACTCAACCCAGCGGGCCCTCTACAACAACATCAACGCCACCAGGACCATCCCCCACCTACGCAGCCGTCACTGCAGGAGAAGCGGTCATTTCAACCATGAAGCCGCCGAGAGCGACGGCTGCGGAAACGGTGCGCAGCACTCACCCTAGCCGGGACCATCAAAGGGGGTTGTCCCGAAAAAGGCGTCGACGAAGAGAACCACTGCCGCGAGGAGAGACACGGTCGNGGATTTATCTACCCCCTCGAGTGGGGGTAGCAGCATTATAAGGAGAGCGGGCATCTTGTCGCTCGCGCGCCGTCCTCCCCCCCCCCCCATCGCCATCGTCTGCTAGCAGTTACACC
>NW_018023060.1:0-6550 GCF_002006095.1 Pseudomyrmex gracilis | reverse complement strand
CGCTGAGAGGCGGGGCGGGCGCGCGCGGTTAGCCGAAAAAGACGCGCTGGTTGGGCGTGCGGCGGGCGTCGCCTCGGTTGCGGATTTGGAGGACTTCGCGGCGCAAGTCGCGAACTACTTCGGGAAGGATGCAACGGACGCTGGGCATCGACGCGGCGTACCCGCAAATCGTCCAGTGCGTGCAGGGTCGGAGCGACCGCGTCGAGGAGCTGGACATGCGNNTGGTGAGCGAGACGGCGCCAATAGGGAGGGAAATCGCCAGGGAATTTCGGGAGAAGGACGCGCGAACTGGGTGCGCAAAGCGGCGCGTATACAGGCGCTATACAGGGGCACCGTCGCAAGGCTGTTCGGGAAGTACTTCATGGGCCCCCTGAATTCTGCAAAGTGCAGAAGGAACGGGTCCATGAGTACTTCACCGAACTATACCGCGGCGGCTTGCCGCTGGATGGCGCCGACGCCGTGGAACCAACCCAGCCCCTGACGGATGGTGAGTTGGCGTTCCTCACGGATCCCTTCACGGAGCGAGAGGTCGAACGTCGCATCCGGCGCGTGAGTAACTCCGCGCCGGGGCCCGACGGGCTGACCTACAAGGACCTCCGTGAAGCGGATCCTGGGTCACGTCTTCTCACGGCGCTTTTTAACATCTGTTTGCGCCTAGAGGGTGTTCCCGCGTCCTGGAAGAACTCCAATACCGTGCTGGTTTATAAGAAAGGCGACCAGAATNATCTGGAAAATTGGCGCCCTCTTGCTATNGGCGATACTACGCCCAAGCTCTTAGCCGCGGTCGTAGCCGATCGTCTGACGGACTGGGCGNTATTTCACAAAAAGCTTAGCTCGGTACAGAAGGGTTTCCTGCAGGACGAGGGGTGCTACGAGCACAACTTCGTCCTGCANGAAATCCTGACAGACGCNAGACGATCTCANAAGGAATTGGTCGTGGCGTGGCTGGATCTATCCAATTCGTTTGGATCGGTCCCGCACGCGACGATCAGGAGGGCATTAGCTCGGTCCGGCGTGCCTGCGTCCCTCACGAATTTGTGGGGGTCCATGTACGCAGGATGCACACCATGTGTGCGCACGTCCGACGGGTGGACGGCACCAATCCCCATCCGCTCTGGAGTTAAACAGGGATGCCCCTTAAGCCCCATAGTTTTCGATTTCGCGATTGATTCCGTGCTGCGCGCGGCCACCGCAGAAAATGCGGAGTACACCATCTTAGGGCAGCGGTGGTCNGCACTAGCGTACGCGGATGATATCGCATTAGTAGCCGAGACTCCAGAGGGGATGCGACNACTTNTCACCGTCGTGGAAACCNAGGCGCGGTCGGTAGGCCTGCGATTCAACGCCGCGAAGTGTGCAAGTTTGCACATCCNANCGGGGAGAATNGATCGCGTCCTCCCGACACGCTTCGAGATCCAGGGAGAGATGATGCAATGCCTGGCAGAAGGAGAACGATATAGGCACCTCGGCATTCCGACGGGGTTTTCCGTTGATCAGAACCCCTATTCTACGATCCAGGGCATGATGGAGGACTTGCAGCGCGTCGAGCACTCGTTGCTAGCCCCGTGGCAGCGAGTCGAGATGGTGGCTACTTACATCCTGCCACGTCTGGACTTCTTGTTGCTGGGTGCCAAAGTGGAGAAGGGCCTCGTGAAGGTCGCGGACAAGCAGATAAGGAGGCTGGCCAAGTCGTGGCTCAACCTCCCTCAGCCCGCCAGCGCGGAGGTGGTCTACCTCCCTCCTAACAAGGGGGGATGTGGCCTGCTTGCGCTCGCTGACCTCGCCGACGTCCTGACGATAGCGCACGTCTTCCGTGTTTTCACGGCTGGCGGCGCTGGAGTCANAGACCTGGCGTGGGCGTCGCTGAAGGGAGTGGTTCAGCGGCGAATTGGTTCAGTACCAACGTAGCAAGACATCGCTTNGTTTCTCTCGGGCTCGCTCGAGAGAAAGTTCCGCGACGGTGAAGAGNGCTCCCTTTGNTTGNATGCGCAAAACGCGTGTAGACGGCAGTCCTCCAGATTGCGGATCCGCTGGATGTAGGCGGAAGAGACGCGGNAGCTTCTTCTGGAGTGTCGGGGCACGGGGGGTAATCTGGTGAAGATCCCACCAGAAGCGCGGGCGCAGGTCATCCATGCACTACGCCTGGCTATCGCGTCGTATTATACGAGCACATTGCTCGCCAAAAAGGATCAGGGGAAGGTGTTCGAGGTGGCCATGCGTCATGGGGTGAGCAATCACTTCATGCGCACTGGCAGCTTCACCCGCTTCGCCGACTGGCGNTTCTTGCACCGAGCCCGACTCGACGTGTTGCCGCGCAACGGCGCACATCGGTGGGGGGAGGGCGATGCGCGTTGTCGGCGGTGCGGAGGAAGTGCCGAGANCCTTCCCCACGTGATCAATCATTGTGGGGTCCATTCCGACGCGATACAGCTCAGCCACGATGACCTGTTGCTACGATTAGCTAGGGCCACCCGACTTCCAGGTGAAGTCCAAATCAACCAGCGGGTCGANGGGGTCGATCCCGAATTGGCGAGTCTTCGGCCCGACCTCGTNATTCGTCACGAGCAGTCGCGGTCGATTATCATTATTGACGTCACGGTGCCCTTCNAAAACCGTCGTGAGGCGTTCGATGAAGCAAGAGCGTGGANGGTCGCCAAATACACTCCTCTTGCTGAGGCCCTCACGCGGGAAGGGTACCGTATGGTAGTCACGCCGTTCGTGGTCGGCTCCCTCGATTCNTGGGACCGGAGGAANTAGGCGGTGTTGAAGCTGCTGCGTGTGTCCAACACGTACGCAGCGATNATGCGCCGTCTCATGGTCTCCGATACCATACGCTGGTCGCGGGACATTTACGTGGAGCACGTCTCCGGGGTGCGGCAGTACGCGGCGGCTGCTTGGTCACCCGGCGGAACGCTCCGAGACAATACGCGAGCGATTCGCCGACGCTACGGAGAACGGGAGATGGCGATCCTGGCGCAACGCGGGCGCCAGGCGTAGGGTCCTCCTCTCCCGTAACTTATTGTACTTATTTATTTATTCGTTGTTGCGTCTTAATTTATTACGAGTGTGCATGCCGCGTAAGTTAGTATTGGGCCATTTTTAAATTTTTATTTTATTTTTATTTTTATTTTATGACTTATTTTGTATTATTTTCATTTTATAACTGCGTTTTTTGTTAGTTTTTATTTTATTCTTGACGTTTATGCTAATTTTATGCGGGTCCCCGAGTGTGAATGTCGCGAACTTCTTTATTGTATGTTACCCGAGTGTGAATGTCGCGTTTTACTTTTGTATTTTAGTCGAGTGTTTGTGCCGCGTTTACTTAAATATTCTGTATTATTATTCTTTATTATTATGCATGCTTTCGCTGGTTGTTATTATGCATGCCATAGAGTAACGCCGGAAAAATTATTGATGTTGCAAACGCGCCGCTGCTCCCATGCCCTTATATTTGATAATGGTGCTGCATCCTGNCCTGGGAGCTTATACTTATGTATAATCGCTATTACTGAGCGCATATTGTGAGTATCNCCCCAGCCGGTTAGTTGGGGCGATATTTTATCGCAATCACCCGAACCGTGACGAGGGGGTGCATCTTACCNCTCACGGGAGACGGTAAGCATGTGCCCCCTCTCACGGAANTTTTTGCGCCCCCTAGCCGGGGAGTTCTGTCCCCGGCATATTTTTATTATAAGATTTTGCGCGCGAGCGTGGGCGGCTGTGTCCGCCCTTACACTGTTTGTATACCACCCCGGGGGACCTTGTCCCTCCCGGGGAACATTAATTGGTTAAAATAAAAATGAAGTTACTCTGTTGCGGGGAGATGGCGATCCTGGCGCATCGNGGGCGCCAGGCGTAGGGTCCTCCTCTCCCGTAATTTATTGTATTTATTTATTTAGTCATTGTTTGTGCGTTTACTTTATTTCGAGTGTATATGTCGCGTAATTTATTATTGGGCTATTTTTAATTTTATTTTTATTTTTNTGACGTAGTTATGTTTATTTTTATTTTGCTTGACTGCGTTTTTTTGTTGTATTTTATTTTATTTTTTTGTGATTTTTACGTTTGACTTTTTATTTTTGACTTATTTATAATTTTATGCGGGCCTCCGAGTGTGAATGCCGCGAACTTCTCTATTGTATTTTATCCGAGTGTGAATGTCGCGTATTACTTTTGNATATTAGTCGAGTGTGTGTGTCGCGCTTATTTATTNATTTATCTATAGAGTTATTTATTATGCATGCGATTAATTTTCTTATTGCTTAATTTCAATGCATGCTACAGAGTAGCGAGTATACTGGATATTAACCGCGCTGCAGAGCTCCCAGGTTCTTGTTATAGTTCATTGCGTTTAAACCTGGGAGCCTATACATATGTATAAGCACTAAACTTAGCGCGCACATTGTGAATATCGCCCCAGCCGGTTAGTTGGGGCGATATTTTAGTCACAACCGCCCTAGCCGTGACGAGAGGGTGCATCTTACCCCTCANTGGAGACGGTAAGTATNTGCCCCCTCTCACGGACTTCTTTGCGCCTCCTAGCCGGGGGGGCCATGTCCCCGGCCAATTTTTATTAAAATACATATTGCGCGCGAGCGTGGGCGGCAGCTGCCGTCCTCACAATCTTTTGTATACCACCCCGGAGGAGCTTGTCCCCCCGGGGAACATTAATTGGTAAATAAAGAAAAAAGTTACTCTGTTCTTATCAGCTTAATATCTGATACAGACTGCAAAACGGTCTCAGAATATTAAACTGATTTTTGGAACTGGACGGACGCCCGCAGCTTGCTCCGGCTCCGTCGCGGATCATTCCGGTCTTGCAGTGCCGCCGGGCTTGGTCCAGCATTGAATAATAAAAAAACAGTTCCAAAAATCAGTTTAATAAAACTGTTTTAGAGCCAATGAGGCCTTTCCGGGCCTAGAGCGATTTTCGAGAAAAGCGATTTCTCGAAAAGAAGTTTTTCGCGAGTGCGTTTTTCCCCGNGTTGTGCGACCACTCAGGAGGCCCGGGGGAGGTGTTTCGTCCATTGTCCAGGAGAGGAGGACAGTTTATTTCTCATAAAGTGAGTTTTATATTTCTTCGTTTCGGCTCCAGGATTAGGTCGCTCGGTCTCATCGAAAAAGTGATTTTTCGGGTAGGCGTGGTAAGACACCTGGCAGGTTAATTGTTGTGTGTGCGCGTTTTTATTTTTATAACGGAAGGGGGGGTAAGTTCGCCGACGTTACGGGTGGCGGGGTACGCGTCGCCCGCGACCCAGACTCCGCCGGCGCTAAAATGGGGGAATTGTTCGCGGGGGNTGTGGCGGAGTGTCTTTTCCCCGCTCTTCGCCCGCGACTCACGGTCCACTCACCACCGCTTTGGACCTCTGGTACTCCACTATCCCTCGCTGGTGGCGTCGACCTTCGCTGTTGCAGCTGCTGCTGCCGCTGCTGTTGCTGCTCCACCCCGAGGTGTTCGTGGGGTGGAGTCTTTCTCTTCCTCGTCTGGCCCCACGCACCCTTTCCAATTACGAGGGAGAATCCCTCGCTGCAGGGTGCGGGCGACTAGACGGTCCGTTGTTGCACCACCGGCGGTGACTGACGTCTCGCTGGCAGGGGGGACTCGGTGTCCTGCGCCCCTCCAGTGGGAGACCCGTTGCTATAATGGGGCTCCCACACGTCGTTGTTGTCACCGTGGTGGTGGTGACGGTCGCGGGCAGCGACGTCGTTGGCACATAGTGCTGTAATAGTGCGGGTGGCACCGACACTCTTACATCAGAGATGATCCTCGGTGCCCCCGCTGCTTGTATCGGAGGAGGTGAAGGTATGCCGAGAAGGGGTAATGTCACCCCCCTGCTGCTGGCCTTCCCCAAACGTGGCGACGCTGCTGCTGCCGGTATCGACGCCACGGGACTGCCGGACGATGTACGGGCCGGCATAGCTGCAGATCTCTTCTCGGGTGATACCCTGGCGCTCTGCAGCCCCCGTGACGCCGGCCCCCTGTCTNTGTTTCCGGGCCTCACTCGCCTCAGAGACAGGGGGAAGTTTCGCCTCGTTGCCTCGGAGCTCTTCACGACCGGGGCGTTTGTGACCGTCCGCCTCTCCATCGATGTTCGCTGGCCCCCGCTGGTGGTCTGCGGGAATGATTTGTGTGCGGACGGCCTTCTGCTGGCGACGCCCTCCGCTGATGTCCTTGCTGTCCCCTCCTTCGGGGAGCGGGGGTGCGCACGCACCGGTCTGGCAGCTCCGGATGTCCTGCTGGGCGCGCCGAGCGCCCGCCGCATTCCTCCGGTCGCNTGGGGTGATGGCGTGGCGGCGGGCGATCTCGAAGTTCTTGTCATTCCTCCCCCCCTGGCGGTGTAGCTGCCTGCTGAGGATGGTGATGGGGGGGGGAGGGCGGCGCGCGAGCGACGAGGTGCCGGCTCTCCTGATGACGCTGCTACCCCCACTCGAGGGGGTAGATAAATCCGCGACCGACTCTCTCTTGGCGGCAGTAGTCCTCCTCGTCGACGCCTTTTTCGGGACGGCCCCCTTTGATGGTCCCGGCTGGAGCACCGTCCCCGCAGCCGTC
>NW_018023059.1:15020-15566 GCF_002006095.1 Pseudomyrmex gracilis | reverse complement strand
TGATATCCAATAATTTTTTCTGTAATACCTAATAATATTCTTGTGTAATTGCCAGTAATATTTATATGTAATCGGCAATAGTTCTTTTTCGTAAGGAACAGGCTGGACTCCAGTACCCTCTTAATAGACTTAACAATTTGCATACTCCGATGATTTAAACTTTTTCAAAATATATTGGATTCGTCGTAGAAATTCTATATCGATTCCAATTGGAAGTGTAACGCTTTGCAATTTAAAATTTAAAAAAAAATTCTATCTAGAATCCAAGTGGAATTCCTTACTAAAAGAAAACAAGTGGCATATCGTCTTTTGGAAGAGAAATTACTTCGAGATTTCATTCAAATTAATCTTTGAAGGCCCGATTCATTTCGCCGATTGACCGATGAACTCCGTTGAAAAAAACCAGACATGAGAAATCTTAAAAATGATAGTGGGATTTGAACTTGAGACCTCCATATTCACAGCCGCCTCACTCAATGTCAGTCCGCGAGATCACTTGTTTCTTAATAAATCGTAATTATTTTTATCTACTTATTCTCAAGCTAT
>NW_018023059.1:0-14885 GCF_002006095.1 Pseudomyrmex gracilis | reverse complement strand
TTATTATTTTATTAAAAATATTGCAATAAACCTGCAACAATGGATAAAAATATTTCTCTCATTATTATAAATGTGCCAGTAATTTGTTTGTCACATCTAAATCATTGTGTCAATAATTCATTATAAAGCTCCAATACTTGTGTAGTAATTTATTCTGCACCCACGTTACTGAGTCAGTAAATTATCATTGAGTTTAAGTAATGGATCACAGTTCCATCACTCAGCAACCTAGATAACCAAGACTGAGTGATCATATTTTGCAAAGTCTGCAATAACACATTATGCCAGTACAATGTAGCCAGCATTCAAACGTAATCTGTTATTTCAATTAGTGTCGACAGAAAAAAAAAGAATATAAATATGTTATGCCGTGATACAAATATTATTGCATCAATCAAGCAGAACTTGCTCAAAAAATGTAGCAAATTTGAAGCATAACGTGCTATTGTCATTTCATTCTTTATTTATTTCTATATTTTTGCTGTGTTGTTTTCTTACGTATCGTGTCTAATAACATAATTTACTTACTATAATGACACAGCTGAGTGGAATCTGCTGCAAAGTGCTGATTAAATCTGCGTGCATACTGCTGGCATACTGCTATCATTTGGCTATCGGGGTAATATAGGTAATAGACAAAGTAGATATCTTTTAGACATTTAGTTGTTATCCAGCGGACATTTATATTTTTTATACTACATAAAAATTCTAAATTACATTAAATTTTTTATATAATTAAAAGTAATCATGTATGCATAGTAAGTTTTCATAAAATACATGTATACTGATATCTTAAAATGTCCTGTAAATGTCCTGAGCCGTCTTGGGTATTGTCAGGATAGATCTAAGGACGTCTTGTGCTATATGGGTATACATCACATGACGATACGACGTATATATATCCGAGAAATATAATAATGACATAACACAAAGTGTAAATGTCACGGTTTGACGTGTACATATCCGAGAAAACAAATAATTACATAACACAAATTGTGCGGTTTGTGTCGTCATAAAAAAATATCTAGTTTTAATAGACTTAACTATTTGCATACTCCGATGATTTAAAACACATTAAGATAATCGGCTTCTCTGCATATAAAGAATTCGTTATAGTCTTCTTTATATCGAGCTAGTGTTCACATCAAGTGGAATCAGTTTCTTCATACAAGGTAATGTGTCACTTTTATAGAAGTTTATTAATTATAATTTTACTAAACCAAATTGAGTAATGAATTACTAGCCTATCATCCAGTGATATTTTGGCAAATTACTTAGAATTATTGGATAATTACTGAGGACTTATTACTGATGGTGAATTATTGAACACATTAGTGTTAGTGCTTGCATAGAAATTTGTTTGGGATTTATTCGGAAATCAGTTAGACTTTTTCAAAATATATTGGATTCGTAAAAATTTTATATCAATTCCAATTGGAAGTGTAACGCATTGCAATTTAAAATTTAAAAAAAATTTTATCTAGAATCCAAGTGAAATTTCTTACTAAAAGAAAACAAATGGCACATCGTTTTTTGGAAGGGAAATTACTTCGAGATTTCATTCAAATTAATCTTTGGAGGTCCGATTTATTTCGCCAATTGACCGAGAAACTCTGTTGAAAAGGACCAAATCTGAAAAATCTTAAAAATGATAGTGGGATTTGAACTTGAGACTTCCATATTCACAGCCGCCTCACTCAATGTCAGTCCGCGAGATCACTTGTTTCTTAATAAATCGTAATTATTTTTATCTACTTATTCTCAAGCTATCTTACACATTTTATTTTATTTATTTAAATTATTATTTTATTAAAAATATTGCAATAAACCTGCAACAATGGATAAAAATATTTCTCTCATTATTATAAATGTGCCAGTAATTTGTTTGTCACAGCTAAATCATTGAGTCAATAATTCATTATAAAGCTCCGGTACTTGTGTAGTAATTTATTCTGCAGCCACGTTACTGAGTCAGTAAATTATCATTGAGTTTAAGTAATGGATCAAATAGTTCCATCACTCAGCAAATAATTCATTACAAAGTCTCTCAGTGATTCTCTAGTAACTCAGCAAGTAATTCATTACACGGCTAAATTATTGGACCACTAATTAAGCACACATACTACAATTACTAACTACTAAAAATTATTGACACAGTAGTAATTAAATTACTAAAAAGTACTGCGATTTAATAAGTACATTACTAAGCGACAATAATTAATCAAATGATGATGAGTGTAGTTAGCTTCAGATTTTTGTAAAAATAAATAAACTTAAGGCATTGATAATGGTTGTTTGAAGCAAAACACTGATGATGATGTGTATGAAATAGTGTGTTACTGTATGTAAGCAAGCTAATATAAAACGTTTTCGACCTTTGAATTAGGCCTTTTTCAATATAGGTATACAAAATAATAATTTAATGTTAAATTTCGCAAGAATAATACAATAATATAAATAAATAACTTACAAACAAAGTAGTGGTGTTTACCACATGAGTGTGGACATTAATATAAAGTTCTTGAAATGAGGGTTTCTCAATTTATTCAATCCAATCATGACAATGAAAAATATAATGCCCTCAAAATCACTCAGCAGTTTTTTAAAAGTCATCCTACTATCGCTTTTACTAGAGCTGACAAGGGAAATTCTGTAGTTGCTTTAGATAGAGACATTTATACTCGACAAATTGAAGATATGCTTTCTGATATCAACACATACGCTTCTGTTAAAAAGAATTTTGTGAATTTTATTATAACGTCTCTTAAAGACTTGTTAAAAAGATGGAAAACTCGCGAATACAAATCACTGAACTCACTTACAAATACTTAAACATTTCACACACGATACTTCCTAGATCCTACGGTGTTCCAAAGATCCACAAACCTGGCAATCTTTTCAGGATCATTATTTTTACAATTAACAGTCCGCTACACAATCTTGCAATTTTCTTACATAAAATAATTTCAAAAAATCTCGAATCTATTCCAAGCTTGGTTTATAAGAGCTTTCACCTTGCGAGTCGGATCTCCGAAGTAACATTTGATGAATCATTTGAGTTAATCTCTTACGATGTCACGTCATTATTTACTAACATTCCAATTGATCTCGCAATCAAAGGACTAGAAAAAAATGGCATTTGATTAAGCTTAGCACTACTCTACCTAAAGAAAAATTCTTTTCAGCTCTCAATCTTGTTTTTAACTCTACATTTTTCCTTTTTAATGACAAACATTATAAACAGACCTTTGGCGCACCTATGGGCTCTCCTCTCTCTCCGATTCTAGCAGACATAGTCATGCAGGATCTGGAATCATCTACCATTAGTTCTCTATCTTTTATCCCATCTTTACATGTCAAATATGTAGATGACGTAGCTCTTATGGTTCCCCGAGATCAGTTTGATGTCGTTCTAAAACATTATAATTCATATCATTCTCGACTTCAGTTTACTATGGAGGTTGGTTTTGATAGATTCAACTTTCTGGACATTACAATTATAAAGAGCAATAATAGATTAATACATGACTGGTACCATAAGCCAACGTTCTCAGGCAAATATCTTAATTCTTTTTCTAACCATCTTATCTGCCAAAAAAAGAGACACGGTCATGAGTCTCGTCGACAGAGCCTTCTTTTTATCACATCCTCAATTTCATTCTAAGAACTTTGACTTGATTTTTAATATTTTAATTGACAACAATTATCCATGTGACTTCATTTTTGACATTTTTAAACAGAGACTGAAACATAATTTTTTCAAAAATAATGACTTAAGAAGGTTTTTGTTGAATCATGCTCTAAACGAAGTGCCGATTCGTTAGTTTGTGATGCCTTATATAAATAATTTTTCAGAAAAATTTGTAAATATTTTTCCAAAAGAGACTAATACTCGCTTTGCTTTTAACGGTATAGACAAATTGTCTAGATTTATCAATGTTCTAAAGGATTCTCTTCCATTATCTAAACGTCCTTCTGTAGTATATAAAATAAATTGTCGGGATTGTGATGCATCATATGTCGGACAGACCCGCAGAATGATACATTTGAGAATCACTGAACATAAGAACCATATTAAGAGAAATTCCTCCCAAAGATCGGTGATTACTGATCACAGGATTCAATACTCTCATGAATTTGATTGGGATAACGTAAAATTATTAGACAATGAGAGATCTTATAATAAACGTTTGATATCAGAAACATTATACATAAGAAGCTAAAGCCGTAGTCTCAATTTACACAGCAACACTGAAAATCTTGACAGATCCTACTCATCATTCGTTGATAATACATATTAATATGGTGACTTGAGAGTTGATAACGGCTTTGAACCGACACACACTGCCTTCGGTTCTTTCAGTTACTTCGTAACTCGTTAAGTGTAAAGTTGTCAAGTTTGTTTTACTTCAAGAACTTTATATTCATGCCCACACACATGTGATAAACACCACTACTTTGTTTGTAAGTTATTCATTTATATTATTGTATTATTCTTGCGAAATTTAACATTAAATTATTATTTTGTAGACCTATATTGAAAAAAATCTAATTCGAAGGTCAAAAACGTTTTATATTAGCTTGCTTAAATAAAGTAACACACTATTTCATACACATCATCATCAGTATTTTGCTTCAAACAGCCATTATCAATGCCTTAAGTTTATTTATTTTTAATAATTAATCACTACTGCATTAGTAATACTTTTTTGTAAGACCACCCGGTAAAACATTTTTGATAAATATAATCATATATACTTATACACAAATTAAAATTCTTATATAAAAATATTATATCTTTATAATTTATATAAAGATCACTTCAAAATTACAATGTGATCGACAGACGGTCATATTGTGATTTTGAAGTGATCTTTGAATAACAAAAAATATAGTAGTTTTATATAATTTTTTGTATCTAACATACTACTAAAGTTATTTTGTAAGTTGATATTTTTAAAGCCATTCTCTTAAACAAAGATATTCTCCGTGTAATTCTACATAAAATTGTATGGACATATTTGAATTGTGTGTGTGTGTGTGGATAAATTTGCATAATTAGATATAATAATTTTAATTTGTGTATAAGTAATATACCCCGACAGTCAAATGATAGCAGTATGCCAGCAGTATGCACGCAAGTTTAATCAGCATTTTGCAGCAGATTCCACTTAGCTGTGTCATTATAGTGAGTGAATTATGTAGGGTAATTATATATATAATTATATTGTTGCGCTCACGGCAGCGTTTAATCGCGTAACCGCCGAGTTACTGCGCTCCGCGGAAAGAAAAGATAACACCGCGTATAACACATTTAAGTTTTATTAGAGAACGCGTTACAAAAAACCACGGAAAACGTAAAAGAAATCTCGAGAGCCGATGATGGCGGCTCACTCTTCTTTGAACTTCGCCGTCAACAACCCGTTGCTACCCGAACAAAAGCCTCTATATCGATTGATCGTTCGACGAACATCTTATACCGCGTGGACGACACGCGCCGCATCTCGCAACAATATATATCACAACTTCAACGTAATAAATCACTATGATGACACAGCTAAGTGGAATCTGCTGCAAAGTACTGATTACATTTGCGTGCATACTGCTGGCATACTGCTATCATTTGGCTATCGGAATATATATATATATATATATATATATATATATAAATTTTTTACCGGGCATTGAATTAAAAAGCAACTAATAACTAAATAGAGTTATAGTAAGAGTTTAAAATTTGATGACTGTACAACACTTAATACACTACTGCGTTTATTGAAACAAAAACCAAAACTTAAAAAACATCATTATAGTCACATGTTTTATCTTAGATCTTGTCGATAGTGTGTAAGAGATCAAAATAGAATTTCTATGATGAGAGTGATTTTGCAAGAAAGAAACAAGAATATAATACAAACATAAAGATTATGTACAAAACGATTGAAGCAGTTCCACAATTATTAGACACATTTTGTTTTATCAATGAGCGAGCATGATCTATAGTATACGTAATATGTACTATAGATAAATGTACGCATATGAATGAAATGGAAAGCATTCATTACTTATTTCAACAAGATAAACCACACACGCACAATACTCTCACACGCACATGTATGTTTGCCTAGTGTGCTATATTTTCAACACAATGTTGATACTTTTTACGTTACGTCAACAATTTCAACATTAAATAAATTGCTAAGCAAAAAGCAAGATGAATCTTTGTGTAGAAGACTCGTAACTTTTTTAGATTTATAAAATCCATTTTATTAAAATTTATAGGTCGTCAAGAAAGAATATAAACACTTACACTATTGTAGTTTTTTATATTATCTTTGCATCAAAAAATACAAATTGTAAAAATAATACAAAGAAAGTAAACTTGATATCTTTATTTTGAAAAAAATCAATAACCACAAACCACTTATTTTTAAAACTCCCAGAAATTTTTTACATTACCTAAAGAAGAGTTATTCTCTAAAATAAAGATATAAAAAACTTATTTTTAGGGTTGTGGATTGCAGCTTTCTACTACCTGCAATAGCCGTAATTATTTGGACATCTCTTATGGAAGTACAAAATCATCCTTACACACATATTACAATTAATTAATATTACAGAAGTAACATATATCCAAGTTGCAGCAGTCTTCAATTTAATTGACAATTTACCATCGTAACGAGATGCAATCTGAAATATTAAGTGAAACATGTCAAATAGTAATTCGAAAATTCTTAGGAATTGTTTGTTTTTTATTGCTTGCTCCGTTTCTTATCACCAGTTTGATGTTTTTATATATCTACCGTTGTTGGGTAGAAACTGTGCTAAGAATTCAACTTAAAGATAAATTTGCCGGTCTGTTGGAAGGCTCGGATGCTGTTTGGTGCGTCAAAGATACATCTGTACCCTTGATTACTGCCGTACTAATAGTGAAGAAAACCGCAGGAACTACAAATATGACTTTCTTGAAAGATATGAGAAACTTATTCGATCACGTATTTAAAACTGCCCCCAAAAGTTTCGAAAAACTGTTTTACTATAAATATCAAAAGTTTGGTTATGTTTATTGGGAAAAATCAAAAGAATTTAATCCAGAAACCGCAATTAGATGGTTGGAGTGTGAAATCAGTAATTGCGATGGATCTTGCGAGAATGTTCACAGTACAACCTTTCAAGAAAATCTAAGTTTAATATGCAACAGACCGTTGTATGATGATCACAAACCGATGTGGGAAATGCTCATTGGAAGACGTTGTTCCAAATCTTCATCTTATATGAAAAAAGATCCGAGCTTGTCTTCCGAAGACCGCTTCAATACCGATGTAGACGAAATTCCTGTAGTATTTCGCGCTCATCATTCTCTTGGTGATGGTAAAGCTTTATTCAAGTTGCTTAATGTGATTGTCGACGAGAATATCACAAATGAAGTGTCGACAATATTGGAAGAACCCAAGGACAGCACCTTAACAGCTAAAGAAAACTATTTTAAGGAGAAAGAAACTTTTCTAAAAAAACAATTTATATTAAACTTGAAAGAAGTATATAACACAATTAAAGAAATCATAAGAAATGTAATACTTATATTGTTTTCTCTAGAAATTTTTGTCTCTCAAGTTTTTCGTTGTATGGATGGCAAAAGGTCAGTATTTGAATACGTCTATATTTCAATATCCTACAACACATTTAAATAAAATAATATATTTTTAAATATAGTTATATAAATTTTCAATATGCAAAATATGTAATGTTTAAAATCCAAGTTTTACATCTGTACATACTAACTTCATAATACTGATATTTATCAAATCGTATGTCATAATATTTAGATAAAATATTTTAAGATTTATAACATAATGAGTTAATCTTGTAGCTTTCTTCATGGTCGGCCTTTAACAGGTGAGAAACTGATATATTATCGTTTGGAAAACGATATCGATAAATCGCAGCTTTTAACAAAAATTAAAAAAATAAGACAGTGTACAGGAGCAACAGTTAATGACATAATATTAACAGCTTTTGCTGCTGGGATGATTAAATATTATTTACGCGTAAGTATAATCACAATACTAAGTGTCCAAAATGAAGTCTTTATATGTAAAAAATTTCTTTATATGTACAAGTATGAAACAAAGTGTATATCTTTGTTGCAGATGAAGGAATTAATACCTAACGCAATATCGGTCCTCATACCAAGAAGACTCTCTATGTCTGATGACAACTTAGTATTGACCAATGATGTTTCGTTTAATATAGTTAAAAGTTGTTTTGTCAACGCAGATAGAGAAATTTTAACATTACCTACAAACTTTCGGTTTTTTGAACGTCTTCAGAGAACTACAATAATAAATAACAAAATTAGAAATAATTTAGAAGCATCGTTAAACGTTTTCTTAGTTAAATATTTAAGTAGAATGTTGCCGGTGTCAATTATAAAACTTATTGTTGCAATTCACAATCCCATAATGGCATTTAGCAATATAAAAGGAATACAAAAAAAACTTTCTATTCAGAATCATCCTCTAAGCAACATGACGTTTTGGATACCGAACAAGTATAGTATATCATTATTATCTTTTATCTTAACTTACGTGTAAAAAAAATTAGAAATATTCCAGAGATATTAAAACCATTTTTATATATAATATAAGATATATGTACATGTATATATATTTATTCATATATTACAATTTATATTTTTAGAAATACAACCGGGTTGTCCTTAGGTCTAATTACTTACGAAGGCAAATTAAATCTGTCTCTATTTGTTGATAAAGCAGTAATAAGAGATATGAAATTAATCAAAGAAATAATAGACGAGACTATATGTGAAATAGACTCTGCGTATAATGATCTCGCATAACTTTCGGAATCATCGGATTGTTCAGTGAAAACACTTGTGGAAAAAAATAGGTAAATAAAAATCTCAATTAAGTTTTGATAATATTTTACTTTCCTGTGATGCACAAAACAAGTTTATTGCATGTTGATGCACAACAGTTCTATTTTTATTAGTACATATTTAAGTTTAAGACTAAAAAACACTTTTGTATATTGTAGGAATATTCTAAAAAGTGAAAACAATTTTAGTTGTTGGCATACTCTATATCTTTTATGCACGTAGTGTGTACAAATGTATATTTATATAGCAATATCGTGTTTAATTATTTGTGAAAATAAATTTACTAGTATTAATAGTGATTTTTTGTAATGAAAAACAAAGACCTTTATATATCAACGTCGACTAATCTATCTTATGTAATATTTGTAATGTGATACTCATAAATGTAAATAGAAATAGTAAAATTGTTTCCCACATAGCTACGATGATCATATTTTTTTGAAGAAAATAAAGGATAACTTAGAAGTTGTTTTACAATGAAAAAGAGCAGGTTTATTTGTTAGACTAAAATTAAAAAGCTTTAGAATATGTATTATAAAATATAAGTATATATATGTAATATATAGGATTTTAAACAATATATTATTGAAACAATATATAATACTTAAATAGTATTACTTGAAATAATATTATATTATTATAAAAATATTACTTTTTAAAAAAATGTACTTTTGATATTTTTCACAAAAATTAACTTTTTGTAGTATAATATAATACAAAAATCTCGCTCGTAAAATTAACAATAAATAATAATAATTAGAATAAAGGTCTCTATCGAGCAACAAGTAGATCTCATGATTTTATTAATATAAATTCACATAAAGTAATGTGTAAATGACATATAGTTTAGACGTTTCGGCCCTTACTTGAGCTCTTTTTAGTATGAAAGAATAGAAAACAACGCCATGTCGCAAAGAAGATAACAATATAATGTAAAAAAGTACACAAATCTTACGTACGGCAGTCCATTTTGACTTCAAATCAGAAGTTGAAGATCAAATATATATTTGATCAAATATATATTTAATATTTGATCTTCAACTAAATTATCTTACTAGCAAACAAACTTTCAAGTAAACTTGTAAGTCTTCCGAAAGCTTTGAGCAGCTTAGATTACTAGCAACATTTGATATATATATATATACAGGGTGTCCCAGAATTGGTTTAACATCTCTTGAAGACAAGTAGAAGGAATAAAACTGAGGTGAAAAGTCCTATACCATTTTGCTAGATTTGCAATAGTTACCGAGATTTTAATTAACAAANATCCGCGAATAAGCGTGCATCGGGCTGTCTTACGCGCATAGGACAGCCCGGCGCGCTTCACACAATTACATTTTAATATGTATATGTTATAGTATATGCTGTTATATTAGCTCCTCCCATATGTCGCTATGGGTAACACCGTTAGCGCGCGAAGCGCGGCGGGCAGTCTTACGCGTGTAAGACAGCCCGATGCATGCTTATTCGCAGATCTTTGTTAATTAAAATCTCAGTAACTATTGCGAATCTAGCAAAATGGTATAGGACTTTTCGACTCAGTTTTATTCCTTCTGCCTGCCTACGAGAGATGTTAAACCAATTCTGGGACACCCTGTATATATATAACTTCAAGTTTTCTAAAAAGTAAAAGAATCTTAGTTAATCTAAACAAAACTAAAAGTAAACTTTAAGTTTTTCAAAACTTAAAAGAATCTTAATCTACTTCCAAACAAAACTAAAAGTAAACTTCAAGTTTTCCAAAACTTAGAAGAATCTTAATCTACTTTCAAACAAAACTAGAAGGAATCTTCAAGTATTATAAGCTATTTAGTAAACTTCATTAAAAAATTTTGGCAACTTTAAAGAAACTGTAAAGTTAACTTGATGGAATCGAAGTAAACTTCAGGGAAACTTAAAGTTTTATAAATTACTTAGAAACCTTCCTTAAAAAACTTTGGGAGCATTAAAAAAACTTCAAGTTAACTTAATAGAATCAAAGTAAACTTCAAGTAAACTTAATGAAATCGAAGTAAACTTCAAGTATACTATAAAATTGTAAAGGTACTTTAAAAAATCTTGAAGTAAATTTTCCTAAGGGCCGCGTCGACACGGTTCCCGCCGCTCCGAAATCTACCGATCGCGCGCGTAAGAGTTTCATAATTGCAAACTACCGACCGAATTAAGACAATCTCCAGTGTAAATTAGAAAATCTCTGACCAAATAAATCAATCATACATTTCAGCATTAAAATTGTCTGTCTCTACTGAGTGTCGCAATTTCTCGCCTTCCCCTTCCCCGAACATTGGCACTGACCGAGCGGTCCGGCAGGCGAAAGACCTGGCGAAGCCGATAGAAAATCGTCTCCGTTATACACTAAGCGAACGAACTTATCACATGCAAGGTGATAAGGAGAAACGCGGTTGCCGAGCGCCTGCCGCATTGTTTTTAATCCATGCGTAATATTTGCCGAATATTCGATTATTCACATAACATCGCCGAATATTCGATATTTGGTTAGGTGCCGCCCTTACGAAAAAGAACTACTGGTAGTAATATATTGCGGCAGTGGTACGAAAAAATTACTTGCATTCTGTGTAATTGCCAGTAATATTCTTAGTAATTTCTGTAATACCTAATAATATTCTTATGTCATTGTCAGTAATATTTATATTACTGACTTTATTTATATGTAATCGGCAGTAGTTCTTTTTCGTAAGGGCGAATACATTATTTGTTGCATCTCTAGAAAAAATAAGTTTCTTTCAACGTAAGATATACAAACAAAATAAGTAATTACTTCGCGATTGCTTAACACATAATACGTCAGAAGTCACTTTATGTAAATTTCATGCAAATCACTGTTACATAATTATTGAGTTTTTATTACTCGGAAAAAAACCTTTATTACATGTATCAAAGGTCAAATTACGTAAATTTCATACACTTTGCTTTGTATCAAATTGCTCTTCAAACTCTGATAAAGTGAACTGAAATGTTTACAAAACGTTGATATAAAAATGACAATAAAGCGGTTCAAATCCATCTATAAATACGTAGGTCGTCTGAAAAGTTTTGAGCTTAACATAAAACCAAGTATTTTTTTGTCAAATTCAGTTTTATTTTTCACCATAGTCTCCTTCTAAGTCAATACACTTTTTTCAGCAATGCTCCCATCTCTTTAACTCATTCAAATAGTATCAGTGGTGGTCGCAGTTGTTTTGGGCCGTCCCGAACACTCATCATCAACCTAGCTGATACGACCATGTTTAAATTCAGCTGCCCATCTTTTCACGGTAACAAATGATGGAGCAAAATCACCGTAAACAGCGTTTAACTCGCCTTTAATTTGCGCAAACAGAAATTCAATCACGGCACGATATTCAATTTTTTCCATTTTTACAAAATCTGATATCGACTGACACAAATGACTGTCAAACAACTGAGCGTCCAAAATGGCTATAATTTTCACAGACATAGACATATAAAGTATAGACTGGAAATTGCGAGGTATTCACTTCGCGACGCGTCGTAGACTACTTCGTGTGAATTCGTGATTGGCGGAAATATCCGAACGCTTCTCTCTGAAGTTTTACGGAATTCAACGAATTGCGAACTCACACACGGTGGGAAAAAAATTAGGTAAAATCGTACGTATAGATGTGCGTTGAGTCAGCGTAACTTAATAAAATCGTTTATTTACATTCGTTTTATTCGTGTGTAAACTAAAAAACAACACTTGGCAAATGATTTGTCTNCTATTCATATATTTTTTCGTGTTATAATACAAAATCGTAATATTAAGCGCAACTTTTTATAAAAAAGAAAAAAGAAATTTTTTTGACTTAAGAAATAATTCTAACGCAATAAATCATAATAGTAAAAACGCAACTTTTTATATGACATATATCTTTTCGACTTCCTATCCTTCGTAACTTTACTGTCCTCGAAACAGTGTTACCTTGTTTAATCGTTGCCGATTACTGAGCAAACATTGGCTGCGTTCAGCAGAACTCAGCGCTTGGCAAGCGCTTTGCGCTTATTGTCTGTGATTGGCCTTTTCTTGTAAATCTAACAAAACTATGAGAGTACAAGCCAATGGCAAGTAATAATAGCAAAGCGCTTGCTAAGCGTTAAGTTCTGCTGAACGCAACCATTTGCTTCGTACGCGATCGGTAAGACGTATTTTCGCATTCAAACATATGAAACGCGTGAGTAACAGTCGTCCGTGCGTCGCGTCGTCACGATGCGTCGCGATCAAAATTCGAAGCGTCGCGGCGAAACGTGAACGCAACAATCGGAAACTCAGTTTCATCGCGTCGAAACGATCTAATGTACGACGTCGACGTAATTCCGCATCGAGCGCTTGGTCGCAGAAATTATGGCAAAAACGAAAATAACCACTCAATGACCACGAAGCAAAACTCGCATACGTCGCACATTCAGCGCGCACGTTTGTTTGTTCGCGGCGCGAAGCTTACTTCATACTTGTCGTCGCAGACTACTGACGCCGAAACGATTTTTTCTAGCGATGTCATTGTTGACGGTCGTAATTTCCAGTCTATACTTTATATGTCTATGTTCACAGGTATTTCTTAAAGCATGAAAGTGGTGTTGCATCAGCCATACCGGTTAGATGTGCGTAGTTACGCTTAGATATTTTTGGACAATTCTCGGTGTTTTTACACCGACTTTTTCAGTTTATCAGTAATTTTAACGAACATACAACTCCGTGGCTTGTACCCACGGAGTACAAACCACGGTTTAGGACCTGTGTCACGATTCCTAAAGACTTAGAATGGCGTATGGACTAGCTTGAAACGTCCTTTGAGCCATATATGCACCAAACCAAACCTTCTTAAAGCATGTATGATTGTGTGTAGTACCAGAATGGTTTTGACGAGTAATACCATCTTTATGTTCAGACTCAAAACTTTTTAGACACTCTTCGTATTAATATAAAACACCATCAAATATTTCGTAACATTATCTCTGTTGACATTATACTGTACGCGTTATCTCGAACGTTAAAATTGTAAGCGTCAATATTTCAATACTATATATACATGTTATTAAAATGGTTCGCTTAGTGTTTATAAACTTGTGAATGGTTATATTTCGCAAAGCTCTATGTTTGTAAATTAAAAACAATCACGCACTGACGTTTTTTCCAATACGTGTTACAGTGAATAGTTGACAATTGTTCTTAGTTATTACATTAATTTTGATTCGATTTAATAACTTTATACAAGGATTTATAATATATGTACACGCACGCATTATAAAGTTACAAAGTTACAATTGCTGAATATGACCAGCTAAACCTTTAAGAAAATTTACTTCAATTTCTTATAGTAATTTTAAAATCCTATAGTATACTTGAAGTTTACTTTGATTTCATTAAGTTTACTTGAAGTTTACTTTAATTCTATTAAATTAACTTAAAGGTTTTTTAAAGCTCCCAAAATTTTTTAAGGAAGGTTTCTAAGTAATTTATAAAACTTTAAGTTTCTTTGAAGTTTACTTTGATTCCATCAAGTTAACTTGAAGTTTCTTCAAAGTTGCCAACATTTTTTAATGAAGTTTACTAAATAGCTTATAAACCTTGAAGATTACTTCTAGTTTTGTTTTAAAGTAGATTGAGATTCTTCTAAGTTTTGGAAAACTTGAAGTTTACTTTTAGTTTTAGTTGGAAGTAGATTAAGATTCTTTTAAGTTTTGGAAACCTTAAAGTTTACTTTTAATTTTGTAGATTAACTAAGATTCTTTTAGTTTTTGAAAAACTTGAAGTTATATATACAGGGTGTCCCAGAATTAGTTTAACATCTCTCGTAGGCAGGTAGAAGGAATAAAACTGAGGTGAAAAGTCCTATACCATTTTGCTAGATTCGCAATAGTTACCGAGATTTTAATTAACAAAGATCCGCGAATAAGCATGCATCGGGCTGTCTTACGCGCGTAAGACTGCTCGCCGCGCTTCGCGCGCTAACGGTGTTACCCATAGCGA
>NW_018023058.1:8839-15458 GCF_002006095.1 Pseudomyrmex gracilis | reverse complement strand
ATTTTTTAATCATATGTTTTTTTGTTTATTTTTTTTACACTTTATGAATAGTATTTCTTAGGTTAAATAACAAACAAGTTTTTGGAATTGATTTTTTTTCATAAAGGTGTTTAAAATAACTCTTATTTTTGGTCTCTGGTGCAAAGGGTTAATAATGCGTATTGCCTCCTCTAACATTTAACAATTCGTTTATTCGTTGAGAAATACTGTTAATCAAATTTGTTCTTTCTTCTTGTCTATTTTTTCTTAAACGGTATGTATAACTTTGTCAAAAAAATCGTAAAAAAATGTTTTAAATACAGATTTGTTTGGAAATACATGACCTTCAACACTCATACAATTTTGTATCAGGCAATCGATTCCTCTGACTAATGCAACAGTTTAAAGACAAAAGTTTTCTTCCCGTTTTTCACAGTCTATCTTCAATAGCCGCCATTTTGTAAAATATTGTTTGTATCTCACGTTTAAGTTTTTGGTTGTTAAGAGAAATGTTTAAGCTTGAAATTGAGCTTTTATTTATCTTGATACGTTAATTTTTTGCAGAGTTATCTGCTATTAAAACTTGTTAAAAAATTGTGCTAAAGTTAGGTGACCCATTTTTTTGCAGGTGAGCGTATGGCAACTTGATAATTTAATAATATTTATGTTGAAATGCTAATCTAACCTAACCTAATACTAAAATGTTCTTTAAATATAGTATTGGTGTAATGTAGAATCACACACTCTATGTAATCTGTAATTTTTTGAGTTTTAGAACTCAACGATAAATATAGAGTCTTACAACATTACAAACACGAACACTTCATAACACAACCTTTAAGCTATATAAAACATTTTTTAACAACATAATAACTCAATTTATGTATACACAACAAACGTCTATGAACAAAATTTTTATTCAAAAGAAAGGGATACTTAATAAAAAACATCTTTAAAAAATATTCTTTATCGTAATACACAACCGATAACATATTTCATCCAACAAAATGTTAACACGAATACGAAACAATATAAATGGGAATTCAGTTTTAGTAACAACCAGACAAATAATATTATTAAAATCGACATCAAACCCACTGAATTTAAACAAGAACACAATTCAGAACCAAAGTTAAACGACAAATGGTTTCTAAACCTTACTGGTTCGACCATTCCAAATAACATTACCGGAGTATTACAATTAAGTGAAAAATTTTCTCTTTTAGTCAGACACAATAAAAAAACCATAGTAATAGAAACCATTAAAGACGTTGAAAGTAATATAAGAAAATTTAATCACACCATGAAAAAAAGTATCCACAATCACATTACATCGTATCTCAATAACTTCATCGAAGATAATAGACAGAGACAATCTCTAACACAGACAGAGAAAAACATAATACAGAAATTAAAGACAACCTCAACTTTTAGCAAAAAACAACCCTGATATTATATTCACCAGAGTGGATAAAGAAAACATCATTGTAGCCTTACTCAAAAAAGATTATTTTAAAAAAATGAACGATATGTTACAAGATCCAAACACATATATACATATAAATAAAAATCCAATTATGAAAATTAACAACCAACTCAAAGAACTACTCAATCGATGGATCACCAAAGGTTTTATTAGTAATCTACAGAAAAAACATATGTACAACAGCGATCCTATTTTACCGAGAGCATATGATGTTCCTAAAATCCACAAAGTAAATTATCCGTACCGACTAATAGTATCCACCATCGACAGTCCTCTACACCATTTCTCTCTTTTCCTACATAAAATTGTATATAACAATATACCTAATTCTCCATTTTCAATCAAGGACAGTTTCCATCTTTACAACAAATTATCCGGGCAAAAAATAGATGAGGATTATATACTATGCTCTTTTGATGTTGTGTCACTGTTCACCAACATACCTCTAGATCTGACATTAGACAGCGTATCTAGAAGATGGAAATATATACGATTAAACACCAAGATATCACACCAAGAGTTTTTGATTGTAATAGAGTTTGTTATGTCATCAACATACTTCACATTTGACAAAATTTATAAACAGACTTTTGGAACCCCCATGGGTTCCCCTCTCTCTCCGATAATAGCGGATATTATTATACAAGACATCGAACTTAAAGCATTAAATTCATTGTAAGTTACCATCCCAGTGTATTACAAGTATGTTGATGACATCATACTAGCAGTACATAGAGACAAAATAAATGAGGTACTCGATACTTTACACTCAGTACATCAAAGATTGCAGTTTACGTATGAACTCCAGTCTGATAATTGTATCAGTTTTTTAGACATCCGCATTATCGTGGAAAAAAATACGTTGACTTGTGACTGGTATCATAAGCCAACGTTTTCCGGTAAATACCTACAGTTTTTGTCTCAAAACTCTTTATGCCATAAGATCGGTACTATAAATATTCTGATAGAGCGCTGCTACTGTCAGATCCTGTATTTCATCTAAAAAAACTTAAAATTATGTATCAAGATTCTCATAGCCAACTATTATCCAATAGATATAGTATTTAAAACCATCAACAAACGTCTAAAAACATTATTTAATACAAAACTTAATAATCATAAATAACAGTAACATTGACACACAGTCGACAGACGATATTAAATACTTTTTGATACCATTTGTCGATGAGCAGTCCAACACTCTCTCTAGCGCTTTAAATAAAATAAACATTAGATTAGCATACAGAAACATTTCTCGTTTAAACACATATATTAAAACTCATAAAGATCCCATTACATTTAACCTGAATAAAAACATCGTGTATTATATTGAATGTGAAAATTGTAATGCTTGTTACGTCGGACAAACTGGAAGACAATTAGGCACGAGAATCAAAGAACACATGAATTATGTCAAAAAGAAATCTCAAAACTCGGTCTTGTCTGATCATTGTTTAAACACCAACCATAAATTCAATTGGAACACAGTTAAAATTCTAGACAAAGAAATGAATTACTACAAACGAATCACATCGGAAATGCTACACATCAAGATGAACGCTAACACTTTAAATATTATGAATGATACTGACTTATTAGATTAATCTTACTTACCAATTATCGATAAAATTCTTTGATTCTCGATATTTTATACTTTGACTTCTCATATTTATTGTTTTGACTCTTAGTTTAATCCTCTCATTCGATCTTGACACATTATAACCGTTGTCTAACACACATTGTTATCATTTAAAATAGAAGTATATATAAAGGTGCGTTTTCCGTCTTTCTGCATATCAACAACTTTGTAATTATATTTAACACACATTGTAAAATAATTATTGTATTATATTTGCAGTCTTGCGACTGATGAAGACTGAATAAACAGTCGAAACGTTTCGCTCTTCAACATTACATATTGTTTCATTGCACAACAACCTGCATAATTGGTTCATACTCGCCGTCTTCTTACACATATTCGTAATTTTTTCATTTGCAATTATTTCTTCACGTAACTTATTTATCATTAACAAAAACAGTTAAAATCTACTGTCTCCCAAAAATCCTTAAAAAATAAAATCTTTGTTAAACCATCTCCTAAAACAATGGAATCCGCGCGAGTTAAATTGGAAGAAATAATTGATAAATTTATGAGACATAGAAAATCAAAATATAAAGCAGAAGAATTCGAAGGAAATCAGCTCGAAGCCTCTCATAGCGTCGACGCGACTCTTAACAAAGAAGTTTCTTCAAATTACAAAATAAATAAATGCCTGGTAGTATCTCGAGGAAGCCCGCATAAAAAGTCTGATAGATTTTCAAGAATTATAGAGTTATTACGTGTAGATCATTTAAATAATCAAGAGAAAGACAACGTGATAAATTTAATAAAAAATAGTCAAGACAGATTTTATATTCCGGGAGAACAACTAACAGCGACTCACGTACTCCGACATAGTATCAAAACCGTAGACGATCAACCGATAAATACTCGGCAATATCGATTTCCTCAACTTCATAAAGACAAAATAAATAAACAAGTTGGAGAACTATTAAAAAGAGGAATAATAAACAATCACAATCGCCATACAATACACCTATATGGATAGTGCTCAAGAAAGAAGATTCGCAAGGAAATAAACGCTGGAGAATGGTATTAGATTTTCGCGCGTTAAACAAAAAAACAATTGGCGATGCTTATCCGCTACCTAGCATTGTAGATATTCTAGATCAATTAGGAGGAGCTTAATACTTCTCCGTGTTAGATTTAGCATCTGGATTCCATTAAATAGAAATGGACCCCGCAGACAGTCATAAAACTGCGTTTACGACTCCGTTTGGACATTACGAGTTTGAGAGAATGCCTTTTGGTCTAAAAAATGCCCCTGCGACTTTTCAACGATTAATGGACATTGTTCTATCAGGGCTGCAAGGGCAGGAATCATTTGTTTACATGGACGACATTGTGATCTATGCCACCTCACTAGAAGAACACCAAAAGAAATACAATGCATTAATCGATAGACTACGACAAGCTAACTTGAAATTACAACCGGATAAATGTGAATTTTTAAAAACGGAGGTCACTTATTTAGAGCATGTAATTAGCAAAAATGGAGTTCGCCCAGATCCGAAGAAATTAGAAGCCGTTTATCACTTTCCTAAACCAAAGGCTTCTAAAAACATTAAACAATTTCTTGGACTTGCAGGATATTATAGGCGATTCATTCCGAATTTTTCAAAATTTGCCAAACCATTAACGAATTTATTAAAAAATGACTCTCGGTTTGAGTGGGGAACCGCTCAAGATCAATCATTCGAAATATTAAAACAAAAGTTATGCGAAGAACCTGTGCTGCAATATCCAGATTTCTCAAAGCCATTTATTCTAACTACTGACGCTTCAGGAATAGCCATAGGNGGAATTTTATCNCAAGGAGAAGTAAACAAGGACAGACCGATAGCTTATGCGTCACGCACACTGACGGACAATGAACTGAAGTACGACACATACGAAAAAGAAGCCTTAGCCATAGTTTATTGTATCAAACATTTTGGACCATATTTATACGGGCGAAAATTCACTCTAGTCACCGATCATAAACCTTTAATGTGGTTCAAAAACGCGCAAGATGCAAATATGCAAATACTCCGTTGGAGATTGAAATTAGCCGAATATGACTATGAAGTAATATACAAAGCAGGGAAGACAAACGTGAATGCAGACGCCTTATCCAGAAATCCGGTAAACCTTGACGAAGAAAATTGCAGAGTAATTAAAGATCAGAAGCGATTAAATACAAATAAGTCTGAAGAAGCCGATCAAATTTCAAAATGGTTGGAAGACGATGACGAGTCAGAAGACGAAGAGTTTGAACTGCGTTACTCTGACAAAGAAATTGAAGAATCAACATTGGATAATGACGACGAAAGAAATTTCAAAAAATTTGACGATTCTATTGATCAAACAACTGTTGAAATTCGCGAACGACCAACAACAATCAATCGGAGAGAAACGCGAAGTCAAGCAGCCAAACGACGAAACCAGATCGAAGAAAGTGAAGAAGATCATCAAAGAAACGATCCTCCAGATGAAATAAATAATGAATCGGAAATAGACGAAGAAACCGAAATCGAAGAAAAGGACGAAGAAAGCGAGGAAGAAAAGGAAAAAGAGACAGAAAATCACTAAAAAACATGAACTAAAGAAGAAACTCAACCCAACGATAATTGACATTCAGTCAATAAACAACTGTATCATCGAATCTCGCGAATTATTATTTTTGCGAAAAGACAATATAATATATTTCGTAGATATCAATGGAAATCCTTTAGATTCGGGCTCGCAAAAGTTGTTTGAGCGTAAACGAATTGCCTAATTTAGGAACTCTCACAATAGACAAAGCCAAACCCATAAAATATAAAACCCGATACCATATGGCTCTAGCTGTTAGCGCAGGACAACGAGAAGGGCCTACCCAGACGGCACATGATATCATTTGATTGTAGAATGATATCGTTTTTACGTTATTTTCGTGATATCATGAGATATTACATCCCTGAAATATCACACAGATACTCTTCTACAAATATTAGTACTGTTTTCTTTCAAGTATATCTCAAAGACATCGCTTAATGTATAGGAAATTTGAATGCAGTCTATTACACTCCCGTGATATTTTTATGATATTTTTGAAATATTTATTGATGATCAAAGAACAAATGAATTTTGGCTATTGAAGCAATAACACTGTTGTTGGAGTGTATATATTTAAATCCGTTTATTAACAATTAAATAGCATAAACCCTTTCGACCTTGTATTAGGTCCTTTTCAAATGCATTTACATTTCTTAGATAAAATACGTCGCTCAATGCTGATCGAGAATATCCGCACTAGCCATTCCGACCAACACTTTACAAGGGTGAAATCGCGACTCAGTCACCCTTGTAAAGTGTTGGTCGGGATGGCTAGTGCGGATATTCTCGATCAGCATTGAGCGACGTATTTTATCTAAGAAATTTAAATGCATTTGAAAAGGACCTAATACAAGGTCNAAAGCGTTTATGCTATCTAATTGTTAATAAATGGATTTAAATATATACACTCCAACAACAGTGTTATTGCTTCAATAGCCAAAATTCATTTGTTCTTT
>NW_018023058.1:1442-8299 GCF_002006095.1 Pseudomyrmex gracilis | reverse complement strand
GTTCGAAAATGTCTCAACGAAATATCTTTTGCACATTCAAAGTCTCTGTGAAATATCTTCAAGACATCTTAAATACATCATTGTGCCGTCTGGGTACCGAAACATTAACCTACATTACTACTGCATTAAAAGACTCTTTAATCCAAGCTGAAAATTTAAAACTAGAAACATTAAGCATTGCAAAAACAGAATATATTAATAATGTCCCTTGGGATAACATTAAATCTACCTTACAATTAACATTCATCAATACGTTCGTTAAATTAATTATATGTAACGGAACATTTAAATACCCTCCTAAAGATCTGAGACCGATTATAATAGGAGAAACTCATTGTTCTCCGACTGGAGGACATCGCGGAGTAAACAAAACATATAATCGTATTAAACATAATTACTGCTGGGAAAATTTAAAATTAGACGTACAACGCTACATCCAACAATGTTTACAATGTCAACTAAAAAAGTTAGTTAGAGTAAAAACAAAACAACCTATGATAATTACTGACACACCTGGCTCAGTTTTTGATAAAGTTGCAATGGATATAGTAGGATCTCTGCCGGAAACCGAGAAAGGAAGCATATATATACTGACCTTGCAAGATCAATTAACTAAATTTTGCATGGGAATACCATTATCAGATCAAACCGCCGAGACAATAGCCGAAGCTTTTGTAAATAAATATATTTGTGTACTAGGCGCCCCTAAGGCCATCTTAACCGATCAAGGAAGAAATTTCATTAGCGATTTAATGAGAAAGGTAGCAAAAATATTTCGAATCCGCAAATTCCGTAGGACCGCTTTTCATCCGCAATCTAACGGGTCATTAGAACGATCACATCACGCATTAGGCGAATATTTAAAACAATACGCGAACGAACAAAAACAGTGGGACAGATGGATAGGATTAGCAATGTTTAATTGTAATACTAGCGTACACGAAGCAACTAAACATACACCTTACGAATTAGTTTTTGGCAAAATAGCACGAGTTCCTTCCAGCGAACCTCTAGCACTAAACGACAAACTGACAAGTTACGACAATTATTTGATAAACTTAGTGACTCAACTGCATAATATCCAGGAAAACGCTCGAGAAAACGTAATTGAAGCTAAAAATAAATCTAAGATCTATTATGATCGAAAAATCAATCCACGAATCTTTAGACCAGGAGATCAGGTATTTTTATTAAAAGGACCTAAACCTGGTAAATTTGGAGATCAATACACCGGCCCTCACGAAGTTTTAGAAGTTCTAAACAGAAATAATATAAAAATCAAAATAAAAAAGAATAGCCGCATAGTACATCCTAATCGATTGAGAATATCATACATAAAACCTGGATCGATATCCTGATTTTGGATTTCAGATGGAGAATCGAGAAAAAGCGATAATTACCGTCATAATTTTTATTATGTCTACGTACAATGTTCAGGCTATCATAGGATACGATTGCGGATCACCTTCAGCGAATGTAACAACTTTATCGCTCCTGAACATTGAAGAATGCGACATTCCGACGCCGCGCGTAAATAACACTAAAGTCTACGTTCAATTGTTACAAATAAACGATTTTCAATCAGTAAGAGTTTTGCAATGTAAAATCGAAATTGATCGAACAGTCCGTAGATGCGGAATGTTTTCGCATACTATGGATGTTTACAACGGGAAATACGCATATATTCAAGAAGTATCACGCAAGGCATGNCAGCGAATGCATTTTTACGGGACATACGAAATTGCGAACGTACAAATCACCGGATTAAAACCGAACTCGACCGCGACACGACCTGTCACCCTAGCCGGAAACGTAAATAATGACGGAGCATGTACCGGAGGTGCGTACTCCGATCCTTACGGAACATGGGGGGAAGTCGTGGTCCTCGGGACATTAAAAATCACCTTACAAGATTATGTAGCAAACGTGCGTATAAATACTAACCGCGTACAACTGCGATCCGGCGTAAATTGCGAATTAAGCTCCCTTCATTGCACGGACATCAAAGGAGGGGACACCTACTGGGAACCTACCTGTACCCGCGGATGTTTGTAAATTTTCCTCATACGGCATCCTATACGACGGATACGCTGACAAAATTATTGACACAGGAAACGTGATGGGACAAACAATTTATTCTCTTACTACACAAAATACTCTCTTTGCACTTCCTAGCAAAGGAACTTATAAGATTTGCGGACACACCTTAACCAGAACAGAACATCCTAAATTAATCATCTTTGAAACGACACTCGGAAATGATGTATTCAAAAAACAAACTCAAGTAGCAAATTTTGATATCTTTACATACATGAATTCAAAGTTCGTGTATGTGGAGAAACACATTAGAACACAAATAAACGAATTATATAGAAGTATATTATATCAACAATGCCACGACCGGCCCAGTGGTCTCGCGGCCTGAGTGCGAGGGTTGCGAGTGGGAGGTCCCGTGTTCGAATCCACACCGTCGGATTTTTTCGGGCCGGTCTCTTTCAAGTCGAGTTTATCGATTGAAAAGCAAACTGAATCGGGCCTCCGAATAGATCGTGGATACAAATGGATCGTGGATATAGAAGTGGAGTGTTGAAAAATATTGTAACCCTGAGGGGAATCAATTAAACTTCCTTTATCCTTTTTTATCCTTTATATCAACAATGCCGACTCGAACAAAAGATGTTACAAAACGCATTAGCAATCGCCACGCAATCGCCCGACGTTTTTGCTTACCATCTCATGAAAGGACCAGGATACATGGCTTTGTTAGCCGGAGAAGTTATTCACATAGTAAAATGTGTACCCGTTGAGGTTCGCGTTGCCCGTACCAAGGAATGCTACAGTCAGTTACCAGTATTACGAGAAAATTAAACTTATTTTTTGACTTCGCAAACTCACATATTGCTACGAGAAGGAACACAAGTTAATTGTAATTCTTTTGCGCCGTCGATGTATCTCTTAGGCGACGCTTGGTACAAACTCGTGCCTAAACCAGTAGAAGCTTTACCGCCGACCGTAATAAAACCTATGACAAAACCCACGTGGAAATACATCAGTCCAAGATCTTTGGCGACAAGTAGAATATATACAGAAAGCGATCTTGCAGACCTCAGAGATCATATAATGTTCCCTGCTGAGCGGCCTGCTGTACTTAACACCATCGCCCGAGGTATGCTCGGCAAGCCTGCATCTTTAAACGGAGGATCATTTACAAATTTAATAGACGAAGTCTACATAGAAAAAATAGCTGTCTCCAACTTGGGAGAAGATATGGAATAAATTTTTAATATTCGGAAATTTTAGCGCAGGCATAATCGGAATATATTTGATCGTAAGGATTGTCAAACTATTAATAGATACGATCGTACACGGATATGCGCTACACACANTATATGGATGGTCAGTACATTTAATCGGAGCAGTATGGGATTCACTCACCCAGCTCTTGTTACATCTGGGAAGAAATGAAANTAACCGAAATAAGGAACGTAAAACTCCGAGAGAGGAACTAGAACTCATGACCTTGCATGAACAAAGGGATCAGGAAGCGAACGTTGAGCCACACCCACACCATCGCCTCACAACACGTGACACCAACTATAGTTTACAGCTCAAAGGATAATTACTATTCCCGAGAAAAAAAACGCAACAAATTAACATGACTAAATCAAAAATTGTAATACACATATAAAAATCTCTCTGTTCTTATAGTGATAACACTAATAACATAACAAACAAACAAAAATAAAAAAAAATAAAAAAAAGGAAGGGAAATTTAATAAAGATAATAAAAAATAATATATACATGATGATATTAGTAATCGACTAATAAAAAAAAAACATTAAATAAGATAGAGTACGTAAGCACTAGTATATAAAGTAAGAATATAAGGAATACCGTAGAATAGTAAGAAAAATATACATATATAGCGTAGAATCATAACCTTATAAAACAATGGAGATCCCATACATCAACACGGAGTTATTAGCACGCACGCCATTTGAGGTAATCGTAACCCGGACGATTTCACCATCGTACTTCTGGGTTCATTTGCACAATTCGGCAAGAGACTTTGTCGAACTATTAGAAGAATTGCAATTGCGAATGTGTCTAAGAAGAATCACCCTACTCATGTGGCCCAACCGAGTACGAAAAGGAGAAATTTGCGCAGTCGACACCGGCAGCGACATCAACAGCGAATGGCACAGAGGAATCATAATTAAGGACCTTGGAGATAAAGTTGTCCTTGTCTCTCTCAGAGATTGGGGAATAATGATGCAAAGAAGGAAACATCTTTATACGTTGGAGGATAGATTCCGCAAACTCCCGTGGCAAGCCATCCCGTGCGGATTAACCTACGCAGTTCCCGCCACGCTCGAGCCGTACTGGCCGAAAAAGACCAATACTATGATGCGTCTCCTGTGTGAGGGAAAGAGAGGATGGATGCTTATCCGAGGTTCCGCGGGCACTCGCAACGAAGGGGCCTATGTCGACCTTAAAATCAAAATGAAAAATGAAAGAGAGATAATATACATACGTACATTACTGAAGAACCTTGGCTACACTCGGAACGCAAAAGAAATAAAGCCAGAAACTTAGCCGCGTTTCTCGAGTGGATCATCCTAAATCTAAATCTTAGAATAACCAATATTATATTCTACGATCATATTCTACAAGACACATATATACATACATACAAACATAACTTTAAAATCACTCAAACAGACATACACATATGTGTGTATATGTACATCACACTCTACATATATATATACTTAAGGTGCATATCTATACTCGTCTAATCTTACTATTATCATTCAAGCATATACTAAATAACATTACAAAATAATTACGCTATATTATAATTTTTTTTTATATATACATATAACCATCTTAATCATCATATATATATAATCATTATATACATATATATATATATATCATAATCATCACTACAAACACACACACATATATATATATATATATATATATATATATATATATATATATTACACACACCATATATACTTAGTTGGGTAAGTTGCATAAGGCCCATAGAACGCGCACGCGCATATACTCAACTCGAGGGGGCACGATACTACAAGCGCACACACTATATCGCGCACAGCATTGACTATACTCAACGCCGGAGCCGCACCACTAAACAAAGTCGAAGAAACTAATTGTCACGCCTACGAATCAGCTCTCGACCATGACGTTACAAGGATGCCCATAAAATAAAACTATTCTCTAACCTAATTCGCTCATTACTCCACCCCCACTCATGAGCCTCACCCCGGAAAATGCTCTCCCGGCCTCACGAAGCTACGAGCAAAAATGCGAGCGTCACTCGCAATCAAAGATCTTAGCATCGAAGACACCCTCGGACAAAAAAACAGCATGAAGATCAATACCATCGACACCCGTAACCTCACCCGATCACCGCTCGAGGTAAAGATCTTAAAGGTGTCATCGCCATCCCGGTTTTGGATCCGGATCAACAACGGAGAGAAGAGCTTCCGGGAAATGCTCGAAGAGCTTGATTGGTGGATGGAGCACCGAAGAGATCGGCTGACTTTATGGCCCGAATTGACGCATACGGGAGCGCTGGTCGCTGTCAAGATCCGAGAGGGGTGGCAGCGCGGAGAAATTCTCCAGGAGACAAGAAGTGGCAAACTACAAATTATGCTCAAAGACTGGGGGATAACAATTTAACGGCCCTACCAGGAGACGTTCCGGCTGCCTGAACAGTTTGCCACGCCAAACCGGACGTGGGAAGCCATCCCGTGCAGCATGGCGCATACCTTACCACCGGGTTCTGCACCATGGTGGCCTTCGCATATCATCGCCATGGCAAAGGCTCTCCTAGAATATCGTCGAGGGACGATTAAAATCAGGGGATCCACCGAAGACGGCAGGGGGCCTTTGTGCACGTGACTGTCCGCCGAAGAAACGGGAGCGGGATCGACGTGCACCGAGCCCTTGTGGACCACAACCATGCCGACCGAGGGAACACACCCAAGACAGAGGCGCGGCCCGGATTGCGCGATTTATGTAATTTTTGTTAAAAACATACAGAATAACATATACACACATATATATAGCAATAACTAATAATATTAATATACACACATATAATATACATACTAATAATAATATACACATATATACATAGCAATAACTAATAATATTAGATATTAAGAAACATATATACGTACCTGTAATTAGCAACATTAGATATAAAAAATAAATGCAAAAAGAACGAAACATATGTAATAGTAACACATACAATTCCTTATCCCGTAAAGCCACTGCGTAAACACTCTTAAAAACTTAACACCACACACACACATACACCAATCTAATAAAACGACACGCAAGTATAACTTAACACAAAATCAATATACTCACTGAAAAAAAAGGGGGGAAAAAAATAATATTCAACCAACGGAAAAAATTCCTTGCGCCAAGGACGGGAGTCAAATAGAACTAAAAATAAAATAACCCTGCTACCAATAAAAAAACATGCGAGAAAAATACGAAAACGCGACACACGAATACTCGCAAGGGCTGTATCTAATGTAGCCCAAATTTTACAAACAACGCTATGAAAATCACCCGGTCACCAGAAATAAGAGAACAAGCGGACGTCGTAAACGTCAAACCACGACATTTTCAACGCCACCATACAAAAAATATAAAAAACACATAAATGCAAAAATGTGCCTCGCTCCTTAAACGAAACACTATACAACGATAAAACATCACAAAATTTTAAGCACAGACACTCTCTCTCTCTCTCTCTCTCTCTCTCTCTCTCTCTCTCTCTCTCTCTCTCTCTCTCTCTCTCTCTCTCTCT
>NW_018023058.1:0-1192 GCF_002006095.1 Pseudomyrmex gracilis | reverse complement strand
TCACATACACACAAAATGTATCATTCATAACAAGAATTATCTCATGCAATCACAGGCATTTATTCCAAATTGCAATACAGAAAGCACCCGATTGTGAATCATAGTGCCAAAATGCCGGGACTTCCACAGCTTGAGACAGGAACTAGCTGCGGAGGGGAGGACCGATTTCTGCAACAACTCCGCTGCGTCACCCTTACCGTCGGACCTATATACCAAAACGGAAGCGATAACTACAAAATTTGTCACCTCTGCTATCGCAATTTGCCGGAAAACCTACAGAAAGAATACATCATCCTCCCATTGCACCATCTGATTCATAAAAAATCCGTTTACAACCAACAGAAATGTACAGTCTGCAGCGTCCGAATCATACGAAGCCGTGCGGCTTCGCGATGTCAAGGATGTATGGAAGGATATGCAAATACAGACAAAACACTCCTGGAGGTCGGATGGGGGATAGCAGTGACAACCAGCACCACCAACTAAAGCATCTTCCCCTCTTGACGGCACGGCTCAGGCAAGACTATGATTGACAAAAAAAAACAACAAAACAAAAAAAACAAAACAAAAAAAACAACAAAAAAACAAAAACAAACAAACAAATATATTGGTCATATATTTACACAAATAGATTAAGAAATGTATCAATATTTATCTAATGTTTCACCATAGATTAAGGAGCGTTGCAAAATAAAAGAAGCCCTTTCTTGCATGCAAATGTTGTGCACTCCTCAACATTTGTCTAACGCGGGGGGTGTTACGTCCTAGACTCCACGGGCTCTTTCATTTTGCAACGGAATATAATTACTAAGTCTAACAATAATCCTAAGAAATAATCCTTGTAACGAGTTCCTGGAAAGGGAAACGCGAGCCAGCCGAGATAAGATAGACAAGTCCGAACCGGCTGCCATATTATAAACAAAACCCGGCTGGACGACATATGACAGACAGTCTCGCGCCGAACAACGCACAATACACGATGAAGCCTAGAGCACCTGGATTAATAAACAAACCTTATCGACCCTTGAGAGGAAATTTTTAACGGACAAATAGCCCTTTGTAGAAGCGCGGACACTCGCGATTCCCGGCAACCGTCACAGCTCTCGTAACCCTAGAAGGGAAGTCGTAAATCAGGAGGCTAGAGTCGCGACTCGCAGACATAAACAAGATAGGGCACGTACCGATAAGCGAG
>NW_018023057.1:1934-15364 GCF_002006095.1 Pseudomyrmex gracilis | reverse complement strand
CCCTGATGTAGACACTATCAGCACCGGATCAGGTTTTCCAAAATAAGGCAAGCCATGACATTACTTGATTGCGCCCGGAGCAAAATGCAGGCAAACCTTAATCATTTTCTACTCGGGAATCCACGATACAAATGGGTTTTATAAAATCTTCATTGGTTTTGTAGTTTTTCCTACCAGTTTTACAAAAGTGGTGTTCGTGAATACTTGTCAATACATAAACTTCCTTTTTATCTATCCATTTGATTACCATCCAAGAATCGGTGTGGGCAACTTCTGTTTCACTACGATCTAGCTTTGAACTGAGAGTTGGCATTCCTTTACGATTTTTTTTTTACAATTTTACAAAGATCAGTATTTTTGTCATGTAAGTAGTCTGACAGTTGTGGAGATGTATACCAATTTTCAGTGTATGACACACGCCCTTCGTTACAATAAGGTTGCGTGAAATGTGCAACAATATCACCAGAAACGCCTAAATCAAATTTCTCATAATCAGTGTTTGAGCCAGTATATACTATAAAATCTAAGAGAAATCCTGTTTCGCAGTCTGCTAATTCAAATATCTTCATACCAAATCGGTGTCTCTTCAATGGTAAGAATTGTTTGAATTTTAGCTTCCCTTTCCATAAGACTAAACTTTCGTCAATGCAAAGCTTTTCACCAGCAATAATAATATTACCAAACTTTTCTTTCAAATGATCTATCACTGGTTTAATTTTTTTCAAAGGATGACTGGAAACTTCTTCATTATTAGAAAAGTGAAGGTATCGTAAACTTTGAAGATATCTATTTCGAGATAGACTTTTGCCGTATATTGGAGTGTACAGCAGTGGATCTTGGCTCTAATAATCCTTTAGTTGCTCTTTTACAACATGACCCATGTTTACTGAGAAAGCAATCACTATCCATAATTTGTCTTCAGTGATAGAAGTCTACGGCTTTATATTGTTGCGCGAGGGACACCTTGTGTGTGTTACGGGAGCCATGTGAACGGCGTGCGCTCGGCGCAACTGTTTTGTCGCCGGGCGACCAAAAGTTGTTGTTTAGAGTTAAAACCGCGGCCGTGGTGCTGTCACGTTTCGTTTTGCGCGTACGATCTCGTATTGTATTATTGTTAAAGGCTGTACTAAAGTGCTTTTATTAAGAAGTCGCGTCTCTCTCATTCTCGCGGACGTGTGCGCGAATCGCGGAAAGTGGTGACGGAGCGGAATCGCCACCGCGAGCGCAACATTTTTAGGGGCTCGTCCGGGATCTGAGAGTTCGAGCTAGAGAAGACAACGGAAATGGCTCTTGTTCACTCGCCGCGGAGAACGCGTAACCAGACTGCAAATGGAGCGGGCGAGGCGCCGGCGGCGTCAGCGACGGCGGCGGAAGGAAAGACTTTGCGTGCGGTTTTGGAGGAGCTGGAGCGACTCCGGGAGGAGAGCGGCGACAAGAGAAGGAGGATTTGCGTTGACTGCAGGCACGCGTTCGGCAGGAAACATCAGGCGAGTCGTCTTCTAGTTTGTTGTTTGGTCGGGCGGGTGAATTAGATAAATGAAAATTAAGCCCGACATGTTCGATGGGAGCGTGCCGTGGCGAGAATTTTTTGTGCAATTCGAGCTGGTTGCTCGCGCGAACGGGTGGAACGACGCGGCAAAAGCCACGGTTCTTGCCACTAGTTTGAGAGGGAGGGCGCGCTCGATTCTAGAAGAGTTAGAAGAAAATTTTAGTTTTCAAAAGATTTGCGCGAAATTGGAATTGCGGTACGGGGAACGTGGAATTCAAAATTATTATATGCAGTTTACAAATCGGAAACAGAAAAGCGGGGAAGATTTTGCTGCACTCGGGGCAGATTTGGAGCGATTGGCCCGTCTTGCTTACTCGGAATGCTCCTATGAAGTTCGGGACAAAATCGCTTGTGCGCAATTCATCGTTGCGCTCTCTGACAAATTTGTGAAGTGGACGCTTCAATTAGAAAATGTTTCTTCGTTACGAATCGCGGTTGAGCGGGCGAGGGCGGTAAAAGTTATTCAGGAAGGTAGCTTTGAAGGGGGAGGAGATATGGGGCGAGACGGGAAGAATTTTAAACGGTCTTCGTATGGAAATTGGAAAAGAGGAAGAGCCGAAGACAGGCTTGAAGAGGGAGAGAAGACTGTGACTAAAAAAAACGGCGGGGAGAGGGAATGCTGGAAGTGCGGAAAGAAAGGGCACTTTCGCTTTGAGTGTCCGGCTAATTTGTCGGGAAACAAGACTTAGTCAAGTTTCCGAAAATGGGCTCGCCTGTGGGGTGGAACATTCCGAAGAAGTTGTTATTTGTTAAAGTTAATAATAAAAAAAATAATAATTTATTTGTTTATTCTGGTTTGCTGAACGGAAAATTGTGTTGTTTTAAATTTGACACAGGCTCCGATGTGTCTATCGTAAATTCTAATTTAGTAGGGAAGTCGCAATGTCAAAGGTTGTCGAAAAAGCCGAGATTGAGATATCCTACCGGTGAAAAAGTTCCGGTTCAGTTAGAATGTGTAGCTCGAGTGGTTGTAAGGGGACATTCTTTAAATATGCCTTTTTACGTGGCGAATATTCTTGATGAATGTATTCCAGGGTTGGACTTCTTTAGGAAGACAGGTCTGAGTAGGACGTTAAAGTCGCTCTTTGTTGCTCCCTCGAACAAGTCGAAAATGTCTTGTTGTCAGGTGTGTGACGTTTCTGGGGAAGTTCCGGCTAGTTTAAAAGATTTTTATGAGCGGAATTCTGTCGATCTGAACGAAGCGCAGAAAGATATTTTTGTTAAGTTCGTGATTGAATTTCAGGATATCTTCTTTGATCAGAATGTGGTTGGGAACTGTGATGTTCTGCAGCATGAGATAAATCTTCAGAATCCACGCCCGATAAAGCAAGCTCTGAAGAGGATTCCGGTAGGAATGCGGGCTGAGGTGGAAAGGATTCTTCAAGAAATGAAGGATCAGGGAGTCATTGAAGAGTCTTTTGGCCCGTTGGTTTCTCCGGCGGTTATTGTAAAGAAAAAGGACGGCTCTTTGAGGTCCTGTGTGGATTATCGCAAGTTAAATGCGGTTACGATCAGAGATTCTTTTCCTCTTCCTAGAGTAGATCATCTTCTAGATCAGTTGTCCGGGAACGAATGGTTCTCCACTCTGGATATGAAAAGTGGGTACTGGCGATTGAAGATTCGGCCAGAGGATAGGGAAAAAACTGCTTTTTCGGTAGGCAATGGGCTGTGGCAATTCACGGTAATGCCTTTTGGCTTGTGCAACGCTCCGGCCACGTCTAAGCGCTCGATGGAGCGGGTTCTCCAGCAGTTGTTGACTAAGATTTGTTTGGTTTATCTGGATGACATTGTTGTGTTCGGTAAATCTTTAGAGGAGGAAGTAGCTACTTTGAAGAAAGTTTTTCTGAGACTCAGGGCGGCTAATTTGAAACTTAATCCTAAGAAATGCAATTTGTTTAGGAAACAGGTGAAATATCTTGGCCATGTGGTTTCAGCTGGAGGGATCTCGACGGATTCGGAGAAAATTGCAGCTGTGAGGGAGTGGCCTGTTCCACAGAATTAAAAGCAGGTTCGCAGTTTTCTGGGATTCTGTTCTTATTATCGCAAATTTATTAAAGGTTTTTCTTTGATAGCAAAGCCCCTATTTAGTTTGACTGAAAACCAGGTGAAGTTTGTCTGGACTGAGCAATGTCAGGAGGCGTTTGCAAATCTTAAGCAGACGATGTTTCTCCTCCTGTGCTCTTTTTTCTTCTTGAAGAAGGAGAGTTAATTCTGGACAATGATGCTTCTGGCCATGGTGTTGCCGCGGTTTTATCGCAGGTTCAGCGGGGGACGGAAAAGGTCATCGCTTATTATAGTCGGGTTTTGAATAAGGCTGAGAGGAATTATTGTGTTACTCGGCTCGAGTTATTGGCTATGGTTGACTCGATAAGATCTTTTCATCACTATCTGTATGGGCGGAAATTTCGGGTTCGAACTGATCATGCGTCCCTTAGATGGCTGATGTCTTTTAGAGGGTCAGTTAGCTCGTTGGGCGGAGAGACTTCAACAATATAACTTTGAGATAGTTCATCGGAGTGGTCAAGCGCATGGGAACGCGGATGGGCTTTCCAGGTGACATTGTGCGGAGTCTTGCTGCAAATATTGTTCTAAGGTTGAGATCAGAGACGCCTTAAAGCAGGAAGAACGGGTAGGTCGGATAGTTTTTGAAGGATTTGCGTCTGAGGAATGGCGAAAGGATCAGTTGGAAGATCAGGCTATATCGATTATTTTACAGGAAAAAAAAAGGATTGTTGTCCCTCTTGGGAAGAGGTGTCCGCTAGAGGCCCTTCTTCGAAGATCTATTGGTCTCATTGGGACGCTTTAGTTGTTTCGGATGGAGTGTTGTATAAGAAGTGGATAGCTTAGAAGTTAAAGTCGAGTTTTCTTCAAGTTATTGTTCCTCGGAAGAGAGTTAAGCGAATTTTAAAAAAAGCTCATAATGCCCTTTTTGGGGGTCATTTTGGAATAAATAAAACGTTAGGAAAAATTCGTAAGCGGTTTTATTGGGCTTCGTGCAAGAGGGATGTCGAGAATTGGTGTAGGTCTTGCAAAGTTTGTGTAGCGAAAAAAGGCCCTGCGGACAAGGGTAAATCTCCATTGCAAGTTTTCAATGCCGGTGCGCCTTTTGAAAGGTTGCAAATGGACATTCTGGGTCCTTTTCTGGTGTCTTCTTCAGGGAATAAGTATCTCCTAGTGGTTGTAGATTGTTTCTCCAAGTGAGTGGAGGCTTTTCCTTTAAAGAATATTAGGGCGTCGACTGTGGTGGAGATTTTTGTAAATCAGATAGTTTCTAGATATGGGGTTCCGTTGGAATTACATACGGATCAGGATAAGAATTTTGAATCTCGACTTTTTCAGGAATTGTCGTGGTTGTTAGGAATAAAGAAGACAAGGACTACTGCTCTTTATCCACAGTCTGATGGACAGGTTGAAAGACAGCATCAGACGATTTTACAATATTTGTCTAAGTTTGTTGACAAAAATCAAAAGAATTGGGATCGATGGGTTTCGATGTTTCTTTTCGCTTACAGATCTTCTAAGCATGAGACTACGGGGGTTACTCCTGCTGAATTGTATTTCGGGCGTGATTTGCGTCTGCCAATAAATTTGTTATGGGGTTCTCCGCCAAATTATTGTTCAGGTTCTTCTGAAAATTATATTCGTGAGTTAGAGTCAAAATTGGAGGAGGTTCATCAGGATGTTAGGGAGCGTTTAGAGATGAAGTCGAACAAAGCAAAAATGCGGTATAATTTAAAAGCTAGACACGTTCTTTTTGACGTTGGGCAGAAAGTCTGGTTTTTTAATCCTCGCAGGAGCAAAGGAAAAGCCTCTTAGTTGCAGAAGAATTGGGAAGGGCTTTATGTAGTTGTTCAGAAATTAAGTGACGTAGTTTATTGTATTCGTCACTCAGATAGACACAGGAATAGGGTCGTACACGCTGATAGACTGGCTTCGTTTTTCGAGAGGTGGGAACACACGTTGGAGCTTTGTAAGAATTAGTGGGTGTTTGATTTTTTTTTGTATAAGATGTTACGGATATTTGTTTTTGTTGTGTTAATTGAGCTTGGTTACTCGTTTTCTTTTCTTTAATTTCATCGTTTGCTGATTTTTTTGTTTGGACTGCGCGGTTGGGCGGGTTGTGTCTTCTAGAAAAGTTTCACTTAGGTTCTGACTTTGATTGGTTGTACTAATTTTGGTGTTCTTTTATTTTGCGCAAGATTTTTAGATTTTCGCCGGTTGGTATTTATTTTTGTGTCTTTTAGGAAGGTTTCACTTAGGTTTTGACTTTGGTTGGTTGTACTAATTTTGGTGTTTTTTTATTTTGCGCGAGATTTTTAGGTTTTCGCCGGTTGGTATTTATTTTCCAACTTATTGCGGTTGTTATAATTTCTTCTGGTGTCTATGGGGTAAGCGAGTGTTGTAGCGTCGCGGCTGCGTGGTTCTGGAAGAGGGAGATGTTTACCCGTGATGGCCAGAGGGTTTATTGAATGGAGGAATTTTCTATGCGTTTTTTTACGTCGGGGAACCGTTTAAACGTTATATAAATTTTATATTTGTTTAATTTTTCGAAGCATGTTTTTGGCGTTCTATTTTTCCGTTTAGTTGCGTGTTACGTCGGTGTCCAATTCGGCAGTCGTCGCGTCATCATGGTTTGCGCGGGAGTTGTCATCGGCGCGGAACGTTTCTTTATTTACTTTCTGTTAAGGAAGACTGCCTTGTTCACAGTTTTTGACGTGTGGTTTTCCGTGGGACCTTTGGGCGATTGCCGAGGCAGGGACTTGGGGTGCCTAGTTTAAGGCGGAGGGTCTACACATGTCTTCCCCCCCTTGTCCAAAGACTGGTGGAAAAGCTGTAATGGCCCCGAAGGAAGAAGTTTCTGGAGGAAAATTTCTTCGCCCGGCCAGCTCGAGATCCTGCGGCAGCAGTCCAGGAGTGAGCGGGAAGACTGGGATCTCCTTTGATCGTCGGGACGACGATCTGGAAGAAGAGGGGGGCAGTGTTGCGCGAGGGACACCTTGTGTGTGTTACGGGAGCCGTGTGAACGGCGTGCGCTCGGCGCGACTGTTTTGTTGTCGGGCGATCAAAAGTTGTTGTTTAAAGTTAAAACCGCGGCCGTGTTGCTGTCACNTTGCGTTTTGCGCGTACGATCTCGTATTGTATTATTGTTAAAGGCTGTACTAAAGTGCTTTTATTAAGAAGTCGCGTCTCTCTCATTCTCGCGGACGTGTGCGCGAATCGCGGAAAGCGGTGACGGAGCGGAATCGCCACCGCGAGCGCAACAATATGTATTCGATCCGGGTCGGGATTTTGTTCTTGAAAAAGATTGTTTCATTCTACAATCAAATTTACAAGAAATGTATTTAAAAAATATTTCAAACATTCTAATGGAGTAGGTTTGTCAAAAGACACGTGATCACAAATACGTGCTTCACCAGTAAAAGTTTTTATAGATGGGTAAAAATAAGGATCATGATGTACATCTGGTATATTCTTATCACGTTCGTTATCAAGTAAATCAATATCACAAGCAATAGTTCTGTCTGTAATAACATCTTCTTCAGACTCTGACTCTCCACTACTCCAAGCTTTGTCATCACCTGTATTTATTGTATAGCAAAAGTAATAAAGTACGAGGAAGATAAAAAGTAACGGAAAATGTTGTGTCAACACAAGTAAAAAAATAAGTGCATCTCGAGCCTGACCTAACAGAGAACGCGAGGCGACAGGTGCTCCTACGCGCCGTTCTCACGTATGGCAAAGAAGGACGACGATAAACGGGCAGGCCTAATCAATAAATATATTTTTGATCTGCTATTCACAATTTTGCCAAATTGTTTTACTAGTAAATAGCAACTTCAAAAACCCCAAATAAAAATAAATTTGTTTATAATTGCAGCCGCACGCAAATCAAGCTATGTATTTGTTTTAGAATATTTTACATGAAAATTAGGGGTACGGGGTGGGGGAGGGACGGGCAAATTGACATTAAATAATATTAAAAAATGCTACTAATATTAAGAACATTAATATTTAATTAAAAAAAAGAAATTGAACAAGGTATTCTGGTGCGCCAAAATATTGGTTTTCCGGCCCTCTTGATGGTTAACTCTCTTGAGACGTGTTTCTTCCGCCTTTACTGCGCTTTTATTTCTTATTCTATTTTCTACTTTATTTTGTTTTGCCAGTTTCTCTATTTTCACGCGCAGAGTTTTGATTCTTGTTGCTTTTTCTGTACAGCCGTTGAGTACAGCCATACACGTGCTTTTTCTAACCTTATCCACAGTGTGTGGTTCAAAACCACAGTTTACTCTTTACAATTGGAAAATTCCCCTGAATTACTAACGTATGCCTGCACCTTGCATGGTGCGTCCGCGTGTACCTTGTACACCGATTCTACATTATTGCAGACATAACTATTTCCAACGTTTTTACATTGCTCCAACTGACTTTTACAACAGAGTACGTTTGTTTATTTTCATCTACTGCAACTATCTCAAATTTTATTTGTGCCACCTTAAAAACATTATCGTGGTCGTGCACCGGCAAGGGCACTACCCTCAACAAGTCGTATTCTACCGGAGCTACTAGTGGAAACTTGACGACGGTATACACATTCGCGTTTTTACAATACACGCTAACTGTGACGTACTCTTTTATTGTCAACCAATTTTCTAGAGTTATGACGAATGGAAAATGTAATCCGTGGGCAGACCAATTATTCGCGTCCTGGAGGCCTTTTATTATTAACTCAACGGGTATCATTTCTAACTGTACAAACTTCGCTTGTACGTCCATGACGTAACCCACGATAATTTCCACGTCATACTCGAGTTCTGTAATCATGCTGCCTAATTCCATTAAATACTCGCTAAGTTCGGCTTACTGCGCGTAACTGTCTACCTTTTGTGTTATTGTAACCAACGCGTTTTTTAACTTGTTTTCGTTTCTCTCTACGACCTCCTCAATGTTTTCTACGTGAGCACTAGTCGCGTTTATAACCTGCAGCTGATTTTTTACCACGTGCTGTAAAACAGTTTGTTTCTTGTTTAACTACTCTACTTGTTCCGAAACTCGCTTTTCGTCTTCGGCATCCATTGTACCAAACAGACTTTTCGCGGCGGAACCTACTGCGTTAACCAGCCTCCTTCGACGACGTTTTTGTGTTCCCACTATAGTTTTTATGAGTTTTACTACTTTTTCCACTTTTTGCAATTTTTGTCGTAACTCCGCGGCAAACCCTTTGCACAGTTCTCTATTCCTTCGCATTTTTGCACGCCTTAGTTGTATATTCGAACATACGTTCCGTCCGTTCTGTTTTTGTGTATACCGTTGACACGTCCAATCTTACAACTAGTTTCCACTTTTTGCTAGCGTGGATCATCGTTTCGTATTTTTTGTAGTACACGCCGGGATTGTGTTGGAATTTTCGTATGTGGTATCCTTGGTCTTCGGCTTCACTCCACGCGACGCAAAAGGTAAGTATTGTTACTTTTACTAACAACATTTCCCTGTAAGCAAAACGTTTTATACAATATACCTACATACATTACACTTATTTTTATCGCTCCGCGAACGGTGTCGTTTTACAGGTAGAACCGCGACCGTCGGTCTCCGAGTTCGTTACTTCTGTCATCTAAGCTCTTTTTATTATTGCTTATACTAATTCTAGGACTTATATTTGAGACGCTCTGTTGTCTTTTCTACTTTGGACCATGGCTTTTTGCGACAACGAGCACCAGTACCCCGTTTGGTGCCGACCAGGTCACTACGGTGTTCTTAACTTTTTTTTGTGTTGTGACAAGGTTAGTGTAAGTGTTTGGTTTTGGAACTTACAAGTGAGCCTTTTTTTTCAACAAAACTTTGTTCTAGTGCTTACCATGTCGCGGTTTACTTACTCGTCGTATACCGACAACAGCGCGGAGGAGTCTCCGTACAAGCGTTCGGAGGACAGCCCCGCGACGCCTTGCACCCCCGAGGGCCCGCCGCCGTCACCTCCGGGCTCCCCGGAAGTAATATTTCTTTGTTCACGGCCTCCGCCTCTTGCCTCCCCCGACCCGGAGAACAACTCGGACGACGACGTTATTTGTCTGGAGCTCTTGTTGCCCGTCGTCTATCTCCTCATCGTTCTGTCAGACGATGAGTGAGGCAACCCGGTAAGTTTTTTTTTGTTTTTAATTTTTTATTAAAGCTTTCAGCCTATTCACGTGCACATTCTGCGTGCGCCGTCCTGCTTTGACTGCATACGTCACGTCTGACGTTTTTGCGACTATTATATAAGGTCCTATCTACTTTGACTCTAATTTCTTAGATCTGCCTCTTTTCAGTGTCTCGTCATAAAGTAAGACTTTTTCTCCCACGCTAAACGCTGCTTGGTTTGTTTTTTTGTCATAGTAACGTTTCGCTTTTTCCTTTTCTTCTTTGAGCTTTTCCCGCGCTACTCGATTTGTCGCCCGCAATCTTTCTTTTAATTTTTGTGCGTAATTTTCTAAATTATACTGCGTAGACGGTGGTTTTGTTAAGGCAATTGGTATCTTTGCATAATGTTCGTGTTCTTTTGAATGCTGCTTGTGTGACACCTTCTTAATTCTNTTGAGACGTGTTTCTTTCGCCTTTACTGCGCTTTTATTTCTATTTTCTACTTTACTTTGTTTTGGTAGTTTCTCCATTTTCACGCGCAGAGTTTTGATTCTTGCTACTTTTTTTGTAGCACTCACTGGACCTTCAGGGCAAAAACATTTTTCTGGCCGTACTGAAAAATGCCCTACAAATTCTTTGGATTGCTTTTCACTTACTTCTACGATTCCTGCTTAAATGTAGTTTGTCTCAGCTTGCTTTATCATTTTGCTTCTCGGCTGTAATGCACTTCAATAAGGATGCAATGCCATGGATTTTTTCCTTATCATAAGCGTTCCCTTTTTATAATTATGCATTGCATTGTACTTTTTGAAAAAGTCGTTACCTAATATGCCTGGATAATTAACAGGGAAGTCGTCTCTTACTACATATACTGCATGCTTGATTTCTTTATTTCCCAGCTGTATAGTAGCTTTCACTTTGCTGATTACGGTTGCCTTATGCTCCGTTACTCCGGTTAAGTCCAATCGCGTTTTTTCCGCTGGTGTTTTCTTTTTTAAATATTTTTTTTTAACTAATGTCATTGTAGCTCCAGTGTCATATAGCATGTCTACTTGGTCTCTTTTTGCTTCTTTTATCGGCACTACTACCACGTCTAATTCTGTTTATACCGCATTTATTTCTATTGTTTGAAGTTCGGCCACTGACACAGATCTTATTTTTTTCATCTTTTTCTTCTTTTTCGTCATTACTGGACGATTCGCTACTGTCTCTTCGGTTTTTCTTTTTTTTATCTTTTGTTGCATGTATTGCTTTGGCGTTTCTCTTTTTACTTTTCCTGCCGTTCAGTATCCAGCAATTTTCTTTGACGTGCCCTGTCTTTTTGCAATAACTGCACGTTTTGTCTACAGCATTTACTTTGCCACTGCTTGGTTTCGGCAATGCTCTGTTTGATCGGCACTTTCTTCCGTAATGCCCGATTTTTCCGCACTTAAAACACTTGTAGTTTTCATTATATTTTTCTTTATTTTGCGGATTCTGATTTTTTACTTGACCGTTGTGAGGTGCTTTTTCTTTTGAGCTGGCCGCATTTATGGCCTCCTGTAGAGTTCCATAATTTCGTGAGCAAATCATTACTCTAATTTCGCTTTTTAATTCTATCTGGAATTGCTGTAACGCCTGCTTTTTAATTGTGCTCATAATGATATGTTTTTCCTCAACGGTGTGTCTTCTACCTTCCACCATGGCCCCATACAACTCCATGGCGATCTGATTTACACGTTGGCCGTACGTTTGTGTATTTTTGCCATTCTTTTGCCTTAACGTGTTAAAATCTATTTGCAACTGAGTAACACTTTTCTTTGTAGTGTAAGTGTTCCTCTTTTAATTGCCGGAAGTTGCAGATATTCTTTGTCTCGAAGTCTAATAAAACTTGACCTCGCAACTTTGTACATAATACTGCTTGTAACAAAGCAGATTCATTCAACGGACTAACAACTTCCGCTGCATAGTCACACGCGTTCAGAAACTTGCGTATTTGTTTGGCTAATTTTCCGTCAAACGCTGGTATTAAATTTACCGCGTCTTTCAATTGTAGCTGACTCCTGTTTACTTCATGGTTTCGGATGTCATCATCCGTCCATCCGTACGTGATATCGAGTTGCTTGCTTGGACGTACGTGTGTATTTCTTTGTGTGGGTGGAGCACCTGTTTCATGTATTATTTCCTTGCGTAGCTCCCCCATTTGCCTACCTAACGCGTCTACACGTGCGTCCATTGCTCCTAATGTCCGCAAGACCTGACGTAGGACTTCTTCGGTGGCGTCATGACTCGGCCTACCTGGACCCCTCGCGGTCCCTGCATTACGAGCTCCGGCTAGCTCGTGTTGCATTTGAGTTATCTCTCTGTCTACCGCGTCCTGAGCTCGCCTAACATTTTCTTTGTCTTGAGCCCGTTCTGCGTTATCTAAATTTGACGCAAGGTTATTTCCGCCCGCTTGGAACATTTTGCTTTGATACGAAATAAAAAAAAAAGGTTATTATTGTCTTCCCTTTCTTCCCTTCTTAACAGATTTCCAGCTATACTCCGGTCTATTTCTATTTCGAACTCTTTTTCTGTTACTACGTTCGGATGTGACTCTGAGTCGCTATCACCTTTGAATCTCAGCGCCGATACGTGTGCACCTCTAATTTCGCCGGAGCAATTCGCGGTTCCGGCGTTGGTACCAAACTTTTAATCGTTCGGTATATACGAGCGGAGTTCCAATCGCGCTTTTCCGGGCAATCTATCTGCCAGTTTTCTTATATTTACAAAATGTTATTACAAATTTTTTGACTTACGCTAGCGCTCTCATTTCCTCGCCTGCTAGGTGTTGTTTTTCGTTACGCAGCTACCTATGTAGGTCGATAGCCTCTATGTTGCCGCCGCTGCTGCTGACGCTGTTACCGCCGTTGTACGCTGCCGCTGTATGCTGCCGCCGTGCGCTACTTTGGTTGCCGCTTTGGTTGTCGCTTTGGTTGGCGCTTAACTTGCCGAATTTTTTTTTTCTTCTGCCGGCCCTTTTGTGCATCCGTAATGCTTCTTCTATTAACGCTTCCTCGGAGTGCTTGCAGTGGGCTTTACTTCCTTTTCTTGCCTCTTTTTTGTCCACTGCTTCTACTCCGCTTGTAACACTGCTCACTTTACTAATGCGGTAGGTCAGTTTTGTGCGTAACCCGAGATCGTGAGCGTCGAGCAGTGATTTTTTATTTATTTTTCGCACCACTTGCCAGTATTACTAATTCTGTTGTTTTTTTGTTTCAGGTACTGAGAACCTGTTTTGCTTATCCGGGATTTTACCAATATTATTTTATTAATATTGTTCTTTTCTTTGTTTTATTCTACTTAAAATATATCTCTTTTTGCACAATTTTCTTTTCTTTTCTTACCCGAATCCTTAATGTTATTGTTGTTTCCACCAAAATCCACCCGAAATTTTTCTTTGACAAAATCCCGTCTCGGTAGTTGGTTTACAATCCAGTAGTCAATCCAGTAGTACAATCCCACAGGGGGAGGGGTGACGTCACATAGGGGAGGGGAGGGGGCGTGACGTCACAGGGAAGGGGTAATGACGTCAGGCGGAGAATGACGTCACTATGACGTCATTCGGGAGCGTGGCTATGACGTCACAGGATACGACGTCACGCAAAGGCGTGGCTATGACGTCACGGGATATGACGTCACGCGGCAATATGGCGGAGCGAGAAATGATGTCACTTTGGCACCAGCCCCGATGACGTCACACGGCAATATGGCGGTGTCACAGGAAGTGACGTCACGCGACAAT
>NW_018023057.1:0-1274 GCF_002006095.1 Pseudomyrmex gracilis | reverse complement strand
GAACGAACTGCGCAAACTTTGTATTTACTACATGAGTATGTTCTGCCAACCAATAATACATGTTTTCGATACATGAATTTAAAGTTAACAAAAATTTTACGGTCGGTGGTTTCATATACAAGCACTTGTCGTTTAATGTAAATTTTACAATTCTTGCGTCGCGACTAACAACAATATTTAGCACTAAATCGCGAAGCCACAAAGTAGCAGATGCATCTGCCGCCTGTAGTAGTTGCTGAATATCTGTCTGCTTCTGGATTCTTGTTTGCCATGTAGAAAATGGTAGAAGCATTGAATGTCCATGATTTTCTCCGATAATTATCTCCACATAAGAAATTGGGCCAACACTTATTCCAATTTCAATGTGTTTGTACCCTGTTGACGTTAGCGCATATCGTCTTCCCAAAATGCGAGTCGGCTGATGTGGTGAAGACGCATTTTGCACACTGTAACAACAAGTGAATGACGTATGTGTCAAAAAACAAACAACAAAGCCAGGTAATGCGACAGTTTACTTACTTGTTGCGTACACTCTTTATCTCGCTGTTGCACTTTCTGTTGGTATACATTGTGCCTTCTTGAACCACAGTTAAAAAATCGAATAATGGGATGTCGCGTAAGAGTCTTCTTAAATACCACCTAATCCCACCACTTTATATTAGAAAAACTGATGATGACATCAAAATTTATGACTCAGAAACATGCTTTTTTTTGCAATAGTTACATATCGCAGTAACATAATTTTATTTTATATGAGAGAACAATTTTTTCCGCAAAGTAGGCATTTTTGGGTATTAGATGTCATCGATGTGATCACGTATCAAAGTAATATAATCCTACTTTATAATATAATCACTTCATAAGATCAAAAATTGCTGATGACATCAAAATGGCTAACTGCGTATTAAATAAAAAACAATTATGAAATTGCTATATGTATAGCTCATAACATATGCAAACAGTACATTTTTGTTGAGTATCAGTTTTCATCGGTTTTGATTTCGTATTTAACGTTTTGTATCGCAAACATTGCAGTTTCTTTTGTATCAAATTTCATTTTTTATTAATCACAGATTTTGATGTGCGTTATGTTTATAAAAATGTAGCATTAACAAAATGCAACAGCAGCAAAAAATACACTATAAAAAGGCGAAATCGTCTCGTAAAATTAGTATTTCATCAGAACATAGAGTGAGTGATCAATCAGTGTGTTTCTTTTCGAAGACAAAGTGTTATAAAAGTGACAAAATGAAAACTATCGTGCAATTAGAGCG
>NW_018023056.1:19147-20041 GCF_002006095.1 Pseudomyrmex gracilis | reverse complement strand
AAAATCGCACAGAATTAAATCCTTCCGCCTTGTGTGCCAGTTCTATTTGCCAACAACAAAAAATAAGTTTTTAATGTAAAAATAAGTATAGTTTAATACTATAAACACTTTATAATAATATAATATACTTACCCTCTTCCTCGACCTCTTCNTCGACGTCCTCCTTGGCCCCAAAAGTATTGAGAGGCCGACAGCTGCCACAAGAAACGCATGAAGTTTTCTTGTTGACGNCGTCTGACGGCTCTCACACCTCGCATCGTTCTTGGCCGTTGAACTGTAAGTATTAAATGTTTTAATGTCTAATAACAATAAAAATAATATTAAAATATTATTATTGTTAGTACTTACTCGAAATAAGGTGATGTGATCTAGTATTAGATGATCTAGTATTAGATGATGACGAGATACTTGCTACAATAAAAATACAAGAATTTAAAATGTCGGGAAAGCTATATATCAAACATAATAATATTCTTATTATAATAATTTATTATACTTACCTAAAAGAGACGGTTGATTTGTCTCCAGACTTGTCTTCTGACTTGTTTCAGAAGGAAGAGAAGTGGAAGTAGTATTATTAGAAGGAAGAGAAGTAGAAGATGCACTTCCTGCAACAGATAAAAGAATTAGAACATTTGACAGTAAAAAATATAGATAATATTAAATGATATTAATATAATATTTGTTTTACCTTGTAAATTAGGCGGAAGTACGGAAGGTGCAGCTGCTGCAATAGATACAAGATTGTTAGTGAAAGATAATTATACTAAATAAAATAAATTCATATATATTATTTTTTTATACTTACACAAATTGGAAGTTATACGAGCCGTATTATAGGCTGTTGTTGCTACAACAATGTATATATAAATATGTATAAATATATATCTTTGA
>NW_018023056.1:15184-17631 GCF_002006095.1 Pseudomyrmex gracilis | reverse complement strand
TACCTGCCTACGAGCGGTGTTCCGGCAATTACCAAACATCCTGTACATGTATAATATACATATATAAGTTATATTGAATAATAATGTTTATACTTACTAGAAGGGGGGATTTGGAAGCGCGGGTCAAAATGCTTCTTCAATTTTGCTTGAAAAATCCATCAAGTTAATATATAAATAAATAAATAATAAAAGCGAAATAAGTATAATAGTAAAAAGAAAAGCATATGCATTGAGAGGGAAATAAAAAATAAAAAATCTGTCGAAGTATTTGCACACAGCTAATAAATATCCTGTAAACTTTTATTATACATACAGTATAACAAGCATGTTGATTGACAAACATGTTTACGGTTGTTATAATCGTTATAAAATTTGGATGTAATGTACAGACGGCGTCATTAATTCGAAGAATAGGCGCGGGGATCACATAAAAAGTCCAGTTGATCTAAATATCCATTAGTCTCAGAATTGGGTGTCCAGTTGTGGACACCCGATTGCTACTAGTTAGTTAGTACGGTGCTCGTTTGCGCTACAAGCAACCGCCCCGCTTGCCATCCGATCCCCGCGCCTATTCTTCGAATTAATGACGCCGTCTGTATAATATATATATTTATATACATATGTTTTTTTTTTATATGTGCGAACGACAAAATATTTAAATATTTATGTACATGTGTATGTATCATATATATATATACACACATATATATGTAAATATATATTATTTAGAAATTTCATAACGATGATAACGACCGCAAATATGTTTGTTATAAGCGCAAACCGTTGTATGTATGATATGTATGATAATAGCTTTAACAGATTTTTTATTTAACAATACCTAATTTTTTTACTTAATTACTAAATATTAAAAATAATAATACATTTAAAAATAATAATACATTTAAAAATAATAATACGATTAATACTTACATCAAGATCGTTATTCTTTATCTCCATTTTTTAATTTTTACTTTATTATTATTAAAATGTCACTTTTCGCGCTATACGTTATTATATACGTATATATACACTGACTACGTATGTCTCAGTACATGCACTCACCTATATATCATGCTAAACATTTCGGCTGTGTTCCGATATTCACTGCCAGTACTACAAATCTATATTTCACGTCACATGTACTATAGATTTTCAGTACTGGCAGTAAATATCGGAAACGCAGCCTTTGGTTGCGTTCTGAGTTACGCATATGCGCGCATTTATCTATAGTACACGTAACGTATAGTATAGATAAATGCGCGCATATACGTAACTCAAAACGCAGCCTTTGTGTGCAAGCAGTGATGCCACACTTGATAGTACGTGAANGGGATGCGCATACAACTGCGTTCAATTTGAGAAGAGAAACTGGAAAAAGACGAAAACTCGTCTATTTTTTCTTACTAGGAAGTCTTCTCACCCACAGTCATTAGTTGTCAGCAATTATCCGGCCAATCCCACACACGACGTTATTCTTATTTTGCCCGTTTTTCTTTCTTATCTTTATGCGTAAAAATTCTCTTTTCAAATTGAACGCAATATACAGGTTGCGTTTGTGGAGCGCACGACTTGCGCTACTGCATTATTCTATCTTTGTTTTTCATCTAATGAGCGATAAAGATACGTTATACCTAAGGTAACTTCCACATTGCCGTTCGCAACGCTTGTTGATTTTGTTTAATGTAATGAATAACAAGAATGAAATAATTCCATGAGCGTTTCGAAAAGCAAGTGGAACTTAGTATTACAGTTGCGTGCGCATTTTCTTCACGTGCTATAGAGGCTTGATCTCTGGCATCACTGCTGCAAAGTAAAGGTGACAGTTACCTGTTCAAAATAGAATAAGATAGTGGAATACCATAGTATATAGCAAAGTGTGTATGAGAGTGCTGTACACAGAATGTAGTTATTATACAGACAAAGTATATATACGTGTTTTTTTTTAATAAAAAGAAACTTATACGTTTCTGGTTTAAAGAAGTAAGAATAAAAAATAAAGAGACTTATAACGTAAGAATTAATAATAAGTGATTGCAGGTGTTTGAGGTTAGAGTATTTTAGAAATATAATCCAGTACAAGTTTGTCACATTTACTACAAGATAAACGTTGGTAAGTTATAATAAATATATTTATGCATAAAAGACTTGTATAAAATACGATATGTGACATTTATATAGGAAGCACAACTTAGAATAATGTAAACATCAATTACAAATAAGTANATAAATTTACTGTTAGAAACAAAATTGAAATATATCGTATTTTACGTTTCTTTTTTATATATATACAGGATGTCCGACAATTACTTGAAAATCTTTCGTAGACAGGTAGAAGGAGTAAAACTGAGTCAAAAAGTCCTGAACCATTTTTTTCTATTACATATAATAAAGGAGTAAGTATTGAATAAATCAAGCCAATCAGCGCCGACTTTTAGCCGAACGCACGT
>NW_018023056.1:7925-8709 GCF_002006095.1 Pseudomyrmex gracilis | reverse complement strand
TCAGCTTATTTTTCACCTGCTGCTGCATTAATCTTGCATTCTCTCCTATCGTACCGCTATTACATTCTATACCGCATCTTGGTGTGGATTTTCCTGAGCGACCTGCCTAAAGCGAGNGGTGAGCNAGTCGGANGAGCTGTAAAAAGAGAATTTCGTACCGTTATCGTACCGATTATAAGAGATCTACCGTACCGTGCTGGAGGATCTCGCGGATCGAGGAGCGCCTAGCTCTCGTTCCGGGGAACACGCTCTTNCGACGTCGTGAGCGCTTTGCTCGGGTGCGTCCATTGGCACGTGCATGCGGCGTGATTTTTGATTGNTTAAGAGCACGGTGCCCGGGAACGGGAATTCGGCGAGAGTTTTGCGCCGTGTACCTGCACGAGTTGGCTAGATTAATCCATTCTACCGCTTCCAGCTTAAGGAATGCTTTGAGTAACCCGCTTGTTCCCTTGTTTATTATACCGCCTAGATTGTATAGCGTATGTGAAGCTAGCGCGACGACGTAACGTGCTCGATATTGCGAGTCNATATCCGAAATTGGTCTTGNGATAGATCCCGTCTGTTAAAAGTGTCTTGTTACTTGTCCCGATACTTCTGTATTTTCGTTTATTCTTCATTCTTTTGTAATTACTGCCGCCGCGACAACGCGATCTCGCCGTATCCTAACGGTGAACTTTATTTTGTAATTTTTGTTATTTTCGCTAAGTTGTCTCTCATTCCGCGGCATTATAATAAATTGTTTATTTCTTTCTCTCTATCTGCAGTGTGGTTGATTACGACTCTA
>NW_018023056.1:0-6500 GCF_002006095.1 Pseudomyrmex gracilis | reverse complement strand
TTTTGAAACAAACGTACTTGAACATTTTCCTCAAGATCCACGTGGTATTCAACAAGAGATACTGTCATTAGCAGTAATACAACAGAGAGAATGTCAAGCTGCACGTATACGTGCACATTGTAAGAGTCAGAAAAAGTTTCAATCTAAAAAAGGATTAAAGAATGATCAGTCAAAAACGCAACGTACTGTATATTCAAAAGAATACGTAGCTTTAACATTAATCGATCATACTGATCAGAACTATCAACAAATTGAGAATACCAGTAGCTATAAAAATAATATTGACAGTAATAATATCTGTAAAATTAGTAATTTTAGAAGTATTAGTAACTACGACAAGAATAACATTCCTGTTAATGCTATTGACTGTTATAATAATAATGATAAGGATGGTAATAATAAAATTTACAATACGAAAATAATACCATCTGCAAAATTATTACTAATGACAATAAGAATAACAACTGTGAAAGTAACAATAAAAGTAATATTTGTTTTGATACAAAAAATAATATTTATATTAATACCAAAAAAATCAAGTTTATAATACTGAGGAATCTTATAAACATTTTAAAAATAATTGTATTACAAAACGATGGCGATATGAAGAAGTTTTAAAAAATAATCACGCTACAAAGAAATGTTGATATGAACAAAACTTGAACCGTAATCGTGTAATTCTGCCGGAAAGTAAAAAAGATACACTTATTTGAGGTGAATGGTTGACTGACATTCATATGGATGAAATCGGCCGTTTGATACAAAATTGTTCAAATTATTACAAGCCCGTAGAAACGATTCGATTGCAAGTCCTTCATACAATAAAACCCGTGCCAATAAATATGAAGCATATACAAATATTGTACAGTAATTCACATTGGGTATGCAGCTATTACAATACAGAGAATATTTTTATTTACGATTCGTTGAATCACAAGAAATTGTATAAAGAACATAAAAAATTTTCAGAAAAATTATTCCCAGCTTATTTTTAAAAAAATTGTCCTATTTTATTTCCCACAGTTCAACAATAACCAAACGGGTATGATTGCGGAGTTTTTGCAATAGCTTTTGCAATATCCCGGTTTTTTAATGTCNAACCTGAAACAGTTACTTACGATCATAGTTTAATGCGTTCACATTTACTAAAAATTTTTGAANCGAACGTACTTGAACATTTTCCTCAAGATCCACGTGGTGTTCAACAAGAAGTACCGTCATTGGCAGAAATACTACCATGATCAAAAAATAACCGGAATTTTTAATTTAAACCTCGCGGGCTTATCGGTTTAGAATTCTGTTGTTTGTGTCACGTTGGCAGCACTGTTACGGACACCCATGCCAAGCTTCTGCTTATCAGCTGTTCATTTACCTTTATGACAGTGATTTCTTTACATCAAGTTTTTACGTCGCGACGATTTTTACAATGGATTCAAAACTTGAACAATGTTCTTGCATTAAATTTTGCTATAAAAATGAAATTAAGTGTTCCGACACATTAAAAATGTTACAAAACTGTTATGGTGACGATACTCTATCGAAAACACAGGTGTACCAGTGGTATAAACGCTTTAAAAGAGGTCGTGAGGCTGTTGAGGACGATGCTCGTCCTGGGAGGCCATCGACATCGAAACCTGATGAAAACGTCAATGAAATCCGACAATTGTTGATCGAAAATCGCAAATTGACGATAAGGGAGATAGCTGAGACCATCAACATATCATTCGGATCCGTTCAGAGCATTTTGCGTAAGGATTTGGGTCTGAGACGTGTCACTGCGAGATTGGTGCCACAAGAACTGAATTTCGTGCAAAAATTGCATCGCGCTAAAATTTTAAAAGAGATGGTTTCCATGGTCGATTCCGACCCAACAGTCATCCAACGCATAATTACAGGTGACGAGACGTGGGTGTATGAGTACGACACGCAAACACGACATCAATTAAGTGAATGGCGAGCTAAAGATGAGCCAAGACCCAAAAAACCACGTCGATTTCAATCAAAGAAAAAAGTCATGCTTACTGTTTTCATTGACTACACAATGGTGTCGTTCATCATGAATTCCTCCCAAAAAGCCAGACAGTCAACAAGGAATATTACCTAGGAGTTATGAAACGGTTACGCNAAGCTATCCGCAAAAAAAGACCTGCTTTGTGGGGCAACAACTCGTGGATTCTCCATGACGATAATGCGCCATCTCAGAATGCGTTGATTATTTGTGAGTTTCTCGTCAAAAACAACACCAATACCATTCAACAACCGCCCAATTTACCTGATCTGGCACCATGTAACTTCTTCCTATTCGATCGACTCAAAAAACCACTACGAGGAACTCGTTTTGAGAGTGTGGAGGCAATAAAGCTAAAATCGCTGGCGGCACTAATGGCTATACCAAAAACCGACTTCCAGAAAAGCTTCGAGGGGTGGATCAAACGCTGGCACAAATGCATCGCAGCCGACGGGGACTACTTTGAAGGGGACAACTTGAATTTTGAAGAATAAACACTTACTTTTCTTTTTATGAATAAATTCCGGTTATTTTTTTGATCATGGTAGTATTCTCCTGACTTTGTTTTCTCATTCGTTGTTATGTCGATTAAAAAATAACTGAGACTATCTCAAGATTTTAGAAGCCTTTCAATACATAAATGCCGAGAAAGCCATCGTGTGTCGACCAACTTTAAAAATTTTCGATTTGTTTCCTGAAAACTTTCACAAAATTTTTAAAAAATANCAGATCGCTTAAGACTACTGCTAACAAAATTTGCTAGTTTTTTAATGAATGCCTCGCAATAATCAGGAATTTTATCGCACGCATGATGTGCAACTAAAGCAGCGGAATGACACGGGCATGATAATGTTAATAAATGTTTGCGAATTTTCTCAAGCTTTAGTTTAAATGATAGATATTTGCCTGTCATGACGTGCGCATTATCGCATGACAAAGCAATAATATTTAAAAATGGAAGTTTAAGTTTCCACATTTCAGCCTTAAACGCGTCAAATAATTTTTCCGCACTGCTATCTCTAGCGTCTATATCAATTAATTTGACTAATTGTGAGCAAATGTCTAATGTTTCAGGATGCACATATCGAACAAGAAACGTCATCCATTTCTGATTAGAAATGTTTGACGTTTCATCAATAAAAATTNAAAATTTGGTATTTTGAATAATGTTGACCACACGATCCGTTTCAACGGAACATAATACATTTGAAATTATCTTCTGACACTTCGTCNCATCGTCATGTAATACGTTAGAATCTTTTCCTCTTTACTTGAAAAGTCTAAAAATTTTTTTTGCTGTTTAAAGCAAAATATTGTCTAGCAGACATGTTTTTCACAAAATGAGCAAAAAACTAAATTTTTATCATGTGATTTGCGTAACCATGGTCAAAATTGTTCCATTTCCAACTATTGGTTATTAAATTTATGTCTTGATTTTAATTGTTTTTAAGCTTATATGTTGTGACGTTTTTTCGCGGTGGTAACGTAATTCTAGCGCCGCTCCCTCGCAAACGGAGATTTCTTTCCGGGACTCAGGTGAGCGCCCGTGAAAAAGCAACGTCGCGTCACTGGCAGGACAAAATGATGGCCCGGAACAAGCACCGCCGGGTTGAGTCGACGAATACTTGGTTATCGTTTTCGGCGCTAGACGCGGAGTCGCGTCAAAAGTCAGCGTCACTTGGCACGACGGGCCGACTAGCTCTTTTGAGAACGGAGAGGGGCGGGGTTTAGCAAAAATTCGGAATACAGGCTGTTCCTTGACCTCGCGATAGGAACCTCAAGTAAAGGAAAGAGAGTTAGAATTAATCAGCACGAATTAATAATTAATTGACAGTTTATTACGCGTGTAGAAGGGCAGAAATAATATAAAAGAAATAATATAAGAAATAGTAGAAAGAAAAGATTGGTTACAAAATGATATAAAAGCAAAGATAACAGGAGTGATAATAAANAAAGAATATATAAGAAATATGAAACAGAAATGTGAATACGCTACGGCGGTATCATCAGAAAATAATACAAACAAAAAGAAGACACGGAATCCACGACGAATTACAACAATTAACAAACCGTGTCACGCGAGTTAACGAGACAAATGAATGAATCAAAACGACACCGCAAAAATACTGGACGCGAAACGATACTCGAGGATTCCAGCCAAAAGATAACAAGCGCGGGCACTAGAATATAGCAATCGCAGAGCGCAAAGCTAGATGCAGGCTTAACAGTTAGAGAGTGCAAGCAGATGTGCAGGGCAAACAATAAGCCGCAATAAAGTAGCGTGCATTTGCCTTTTTACAAACCGTGGATCAACCCGGACTTAGTTGTTTCGCTGAGGATCGACTGGCTCACTCTGCCACGCAGCTTTCGCCGGTTTCGTGTCGCTAGGCCTTAAAAGATTAAGTCGAGCCGATTTCTCAATCTACGCGCATGCACTCAAAAGAAAATACTCGCGATACAGAGCGAAGGGGGTGCATAGTCGGAGGTGGCTTTTCCTTTTTGCTTATCACAAACGATTGGCAACACCCTTTATCTGGGCGCCAGGAAAACCGGCGATACGATACGTTACTCGACCGTGAATAATCCCGGACAACTTGTACGCTTGAAAGGCGACACGCATTTACCGTACGCTCGCTAATAGTTCGGCGATAATTGTTCTGAAAATTCACCATCCGAAACTATCGTTAATCCGCACGTTAATTCGGCTCAATATTCCTTACCGATCAACTCAGCTTCCGACTCGCACACACCTTACTCTAGCCGATCGTACGAGAAAAATCCGATTTTGTTTTGACGATTTCCTTACCGCGGCGGCTGATTGCCGTCGGTAGACGAGATCCGACGGTACGCAAGCGATACGTTTCGATAATCACAGCACACGCACACGAATACGCTCGCTAGACAAACAAAACAAAAAGAACTAGAAAAAGGCGGACACAAATAACGCGAATAGGCTACTCGGCGCCGGATCGCCACTCCAGGGTTTGACTTCGATTCGCAAAATTACAACGAAACATGCACTTAGCCTACGAATCTACAACTACGGCCACGAAGCCCCGTGAAGCCCGATTCTGGCCGCTGTCAAAAAATAATCGTGAACACGGCCAAGGATACGTCCTTGCCGTCACAAACAAAACGCAAAAAACAAGCGACCAGTCTCGACACGAGGCCTGTGCAACGCGGATTCGTGGCTAACAGAACTAAAACGGGCACCTCACCGTCGCTGATTGTTTTCCGGCATGTCCCGGTCTTCTTCGTCCGGATTGACTCGTTCGGCTTTCCTGAACTCCGCCGGGGTCACTCTCTCGACGAGAATCACTTTGCCTTCAGTCTCAACTCGCGGTACGACAGACTATTTAGACGGCACGGAAGATTCGCGTACGCACGGGAGCCCAAAAAGATGCGTGTGTCTCGCACAGCTGTTCGCGACCAAGAGCAAGAAGATTTTGTTCGATAAGCGGTCGATACCCCGAGTAGCGCTAAGGTCGCGTGGGGTAGGTCGCGGGGCCAATCAGGTCGCAGGATTAGCGGCGCGGCTCGCAAGGTCGCTCGCAGGCGGCAGAATCAGCGGGCCGCAAAATTTTAACGCTCGCAGTGTCTAGAACTATGTTACAGCAGCATAAGTAAAGCAGCAAGCAGCGGGGAGGGATAGCAATCCAGGAGATGCAGCAATGATACAAGCAGCGGGTCCTTGAGACCATGCAGCAGGATGGCGGGAACACAGCACATCTCGGCGTGGGCCGGCTCGTGGATGGTAACATTTATTAATTTTTTTCATCTAATTTAAAGTTAATTTTTCTTATTTTATAATTTAAGTCAAAATTAATTTCAATTCAATTATCCAAAATTTAGATGAATTTCAATCAAAGTCAAACTATCAAAATCAAAATTAAGTTTAATCAAATAATCTAAAGTCAATTTCAATCCAAATATTCTAAATTCATGTCAATTTTAATCATATAATTCAAATTCAAGTCAATTTCAATTCAAGAATCCGTTTCACTTCAATCCAAAATCACTGTTAAATTCAAGCCAATAATCCAAATCAAAGCTAGTCCAAAAATCAATATCAAAATTAAGTCTAAATAAATAATCCAAAGTCAATTTTAATCCAAATATTCAAAATTTCTGTCAATTTTAATTATATAATTCAAATTCCAGTCAATTTTAATTCAAGAATCCTTTTCACTTCAATCCAAAATCAATGTTAATTTCAAACCAATAATCTTAATCAAAACTAATCCAACAATCAAAAATCAAAATTAATTTCAAATAATTCAAAACCAATTTTAATCCAATAATCCACAGTAAATGTCAAATTTAATTATATAATTCAATTTTAAGCCAACTTTAATTCAAGAATTCAAACTCAGTTTCAATTCAATAGTAATAACACTTGTAATGTAACAACCCGTAATTAAATCCAGTTTTAATCAAATAATTAAATCAAATAAAATAATTAGATAAATATATAATATATAATAATATTTTA
>NW_018023055.1:12673-15464 GCF_002006095.1 Pseudomyrmex gracilis | reverse complement strand
GATTAAATAAGTCTGCTGACAAGAGAGAAAACGAAATGTTTAGCGTCTTTGCACCGCCGTTTATGTACACATAGCCTGTAGAAGACTGTAGAAAACTCGAGTTTTATTTGTCTTTTCTTCGGCTAAACTCAATTTAAGTGACATCAAGCATCACGAAGCTCCGCAATATTCAATCGACTTTTTGATATCTACACAATATTCGCAGTTCCCGGCGATAATACAGTAGACTCTATAGTCCCAGTCTCAGGATTGCAGGGGCGGATTCGGAAATGGCTCTATAACCGTAGCCTCTTCTACGCTTTGATCGATCGATGCGGCGGCTCTACTTTGCCGCTAGGCTGTTGCCGCTAGACTGCTTTTAATAAGAGTAGGGAAGTGGCAGTTCGAGAAAATAAAACAGGTCTTCGGGTCAATAAATTTCTTTATTTATATTTAATAGACGTTTCGACCCGTGATTAGGGTTTTCTTCAGTATTAGAGTAATTCGTAGTTATAGGAAGAACTCAGTCCGGTTTTGTATCTCCGTCAAGTCAAGAGTTTGTCGGTAGCCGTCTTGCTAATATGTGTTATTATCAAGTGTTTTGTGTCCTCTTTTGCGGGACTTTGAGATAGTGAGTTTTTGTCAGTCGACATAATCGATTTATTTGATTATGTCGGGGTCTCGCCCAGATAGATTTATTAATAATATTACATTGTAGTAGTGCGCCCTACGCGTGTCGCAACAGATCTTACAAAAAATCCCCAAGAGAGAAGGCACAGGCAGCGCCCTCCTACGAGCGTCGCGCTACTACTTTATTGTGTTTTTTGTTCGCGTTGACAGACATACCTTGTAGTTTTTTTTTCGTCTTTTTTGACGTGTTCGTTCGAGTTTACGTGATCCATCCAAGTGCAGGAATGGACCAGGCCAGGTACGGGAGACGTCACGACACCCGTAGCCGTTCCAGGTCGCGCGGATCTCGCCGCGACGCGCTTCGTGGCCATGATTTACATCGCAGAACATCGCCTTCCCTTTGTCGCGGGCATTCCAGCTCGTTCCAAGGATCATCGGTCCGATCATCGCGAGTCTCTCAAGCCTTCGCCACCTCGGCGTTCGAGGCTTGCGTGCTCCTCCTCTTGGAACAGCAGAACAGGCGCTTAGCCGCCGTCGAAAAAGAACTGACGGTCTCACAAGACAGGGGCACTGAACCAGTTAGGTTCCCTCGTCGATCCCTTTTGCCTTGTAGGCAAAAGAGGGGGCCTAACTGACGAGTTCTCCACTGGCACCTCCACTTTTCACCTTTCAGAAAGAACCGGCAAGGAAATTATCTTCGAGGATGACCTCCCCGCGGACCTCCCTTCTGGTGGTTGAGCTTTTCGGTTCCACGGCCGCATCTCCCACACAGTTCTACTTGAAAAAGACTATTCTCAACTTGGCTCTCGCCACGACGCAGTCCGGCCTTGACGAAGAGGCATGTAGTTCCCTCCTGGCGAAGTATGAAGTCAGGGGAAACCACACACCGATAGTACACCGATAGTAAAATAAAGAAAGTGTATTTCTTTCAGAAGAACATACAAAGTGATATTATTTATTTCCGGCGTCCTTCCTCGCGGCGTCCAAAAAATCCCACGGGATAACAAAAATGGCAGCAGTGGGATGCTGCATAGAAACGCCGAGAAGAAACTCCTGGTACCTGCAACAAAAGAAATAAAATCTCTGTTATCTGAGGAAACAGCAACAACCGAATTAGTAAGCAACGGACGATTCTCACACAAAAATAGGCAGTAAATACCTGACCTATGCTAACTACGATCAGCGAAGGAAGGCGTAAGACGACACAAGAAAAGAGAGGAGCACACAAGGGAGGCACTCTCGAGTAACTGAGCGAGAGCGAGATAACTCTGACTTAGCGATAAGCCCGAGCAGCTGAAAAAAACAACAGCGCACAAGCCAAGTGCCTGTAAAGAATAATTAAAAAGCGACAGGAGTCGCGGAGAAGAAGAAGGATTTGGTCTCAAGAATCAGGATCTTAGTAGGACCTTAGTAGCACGCAACGCTGAGTTTAGCTGGACGTAGCCAGCAGTGAACAAACCAAGCGGCCAAAGGAGAACGTGCAAGCAACGGAGAACGTGCGAGCGACGGAGAACGTGCGAGCGACGGAGACCGTGCGATTGACGGAGAACGAGCGGCCAACAGAGAGCGGACGGCGCGACGAGGAGACAGCGCGTCAACGGTGGCGAGAACGACCGACGACACTGGTAGCGTACATTGGCGTAAGGCGAAATGCGGCTGCTACTGTAAGTCAAAAAATTTTGTTTTATAACCGAGCGTAGGGAACTAGCTCCAGGAATACCGGACGCGTTAACACCGTTGAGCGTAAGCGAGTTTAGGTTAGAATTACCTAGGTTTAACGTACCGGGTGCGACTCGAAACAATTCGTGGCTACATTAGGAACTGGCAAAGCGAACTCTACAGCAAGTAGAAGCAAGAGTAACACAAAGCGATCCGTGTCACGGTAGGGAGTCGCGTGAAGTCGAAAGATCTGGTAGGGAGATTCCGGCTAATTCCTACGGAATTTAGCGCTCGAGTTCGAAAGCAAAAGTAATAACACGGTCGGTAGTGAAGCTCAGGAAAATGTCACTGTAGACCGCGAGTTCTTGTTTGACGTATATATATATATATATATACAGGGTCCGCCACTTAAATCCGGACAAATTTGAATTTGACATTCCCATCATATTAGAATGCAGCAGTAGGTGCCATATGACCTAAAGATAGGTTAGAGACGTCGATAAGACATTAATAACCTTAAAAT
>NW_018023055.1:2863-12098 GCF_002006095.1 Pseudomyrmex gracilis | reverse complement strand
TTCGGAATAGGATTGAAGCGGTGATCGAGGCGCAGGGCGGATACATTGAGTAAAATGTCTCAGAAAAGATCCTTTAACCCAGCTATAAAGCAGTCTATTTATGTTTTTTCATATTTTCTGTAATAAACAACATTTTCGAGAAAAAAATTTTTGTCCGGATTTAAGTGGCGGACCCTGTATATATAGACGAGAGTTTCTTTCCCCAAGTAAATCCCGAATCGAGAAGGCAAAGACGTTACGTTAGCCGGACTCCGAGTGACGTGTCCGAACGCGGAGAGTTCTCGTTAACTTCATATGATAGTAGTATATTCGATCCGAAGGAGATACATACAAAAATGGCTCACGCACCGAACGACTCATTGAACGAACGACTCGACAGAGTACATCAAACACAAGCTGACGTGGACAGAGAGATAGACCGAATGCGAAATGAGTTAGGAGATAGACAACTCCTTTAGAGTGCGGCGGGCCCGAACAGACCCGCAGTCAAGATCACGAGAGCAAATAGAAACCGCGATGACTCCTCGAATACCTTGTTAATGCAGGCCTTCCGAGAATTGCAAACGGAAGTACAAGGTCTAAGACGACAGGTAGTACGGTGTCGTACCTCGCAAGTGTACGAGGACGACGATCCGACTAGACGGCGCACGAGGGCCGACGACGTCACAGTAACACGAGAACGCAATAACGTACTAGACGTGACGTACGGACGAACGGACGCGGACGTGCGAAGTCAAACGGCGCATTTGTGTGACTATATATCATTGAAAGAGGCACGTGCAATAATACCAGTGTTCGACGGGAAGTCGCAAGCGCAGTTACGCGAGTTTTTGAGTGCAAGCACCTACGCTATGAAAAGTATTAACCCGGTGGATGAGAGAACGCTATTAGAAGCGATTCTTTGTACTAAGCTACGCGGACAAGTCTTGCTCGATTTCGAAACGCGAGACATTCACGATTATGATTAGCTAAAGCGCGAAATGGAAGCCACTTATTTTGTTAAAAAGGGCACGACAGAACTACAGGTAGAATTTAGTACTTTAAAACAGAAAACGTGGTAAAACACGTTAACTTTTGAACAACGCGTTAATCACCTCGCCATGGAGCTTTACGAATCCATGGTCAAGGGAAAAATAAGAACAAACGAGCAAAAGCGAACCATACTGGAAACGGTCAAGGAACAAGCTTTGCATCATTTCCAGATCGGGTTAAGGGATCACCTTAAGTCAGAGATGCCAGATCGCGCCGGACAGCATCGAGAGTATCGAAGCGGGGTATCCCCACCGCCTCGATGCTGTCGTACGCATACAAGCGAGAACCGCACACGGACGCTGTTTTCGCTTGTATGCGTACGAGAGTATCGAAGGCGGTGGGGATACCCCGCTTCGATACTCTCGATGCTGTCCGGCGCGATCTGGCATCTCTGCCTTAAGTTAATAGTGCAATTGCGAAGCTATAAAACGCTCCAACAAGCAGTAGCAGGAGCAAGCGCGAAAGAGAAAGCCGCCGGAACAAGTAAAAATCGTGTGTTACCACAAGCACGGAATAATAATAACAAAAACAATAATTGTTACAAGTGCGGAAAAGCAGGACATTACGGGCAAGAGTGTCGCTCAAACAGAGGCAACTTACCGAAACCAGAAGGGCGACGGATAAATGCAACGGAAAATTATTGCAGTTATTGCGAAAAGTCGGGGCATATATAATAAGACATGAGTGCTGGTTACGTAGTGGAAAAAATAAGAAAAGACTAACAAAAGGGGAAAAAAGGGGTTGGTCAAATATGACAAACGGAAAGTGAATACGTGCGAAAAGACTTGTCGAGCAGCGATGATGAATACGAGCATGAAGGGAAAAACAAGGCGATAGAGGCAGCCGAGCTTCATGTTACGACCGTAGAAAATAATCAAGCAAGCCTGGATTTGGTAAGCGTCCCGATGGTCGAAACCAAAAGGGGCATGGCCGAACTACTGTACGATACGGGAGCTACCATAGCATTAATAAAAATGAGATATTTAAAAGAAAAAATCCTAGAAAAGCTAAAAATGAAATTAACCAGAATGACGGGGCATACCGCGCGCGCGTAATAGAGAAGTTCAACGCGACTATTCAGTTACAAAATAAAAAAATAATGCATGTAATTTATGTGGTAAAAAATGATTTTCCGATCACTTAACAAGAGATATTAGGAAGCGATTTTCTTAAAAAGTATCACGCGGTGCCGTGCCATAAAAAAGGAAAACTAAAGATAGAGAAAAATACAATGATTCTTTACCCGCATTACGCGATAACCCTACCGCCGCGATTCGAAACAATCACAAGAGCGTTTACAAGTGTAAACCATGTAGGTATTGTGCAAGCTGTTGTGTGGCAGTTTTAAATAAAATAAAAAGTTAAATAAGATGAGGCCATTGAGAGAGCAATGTGATGAGACATCACTGTCATTGCTCAATGACCTAGTTAGGTTGCGGGGAAGCAGCAGTTCTAGGAAGAACTGCTGGTTGCCACAGGGTGCGACACATCACCGCATTGTCCAAAGTGCAACGCAGCATGTGTCGACACCGGCACCGGTACCTAGCACGGCCGTTGCTAGGACCGGTGGGCCTGCTGAATCGGCGCGATCGATCTACTATAAATCGATCGCGTGGATGAAGCAGGGTAAAGATTGTGATTGGACTGCTAGCTCAGTGTGTGGCTCCGCAAGCCGGAGAGTTTACCACAATGAGGAACAGCCGTGTAAAGAACGTAAGGAACATTGTAACCGGAGCAATAAAGATAGTGATATAAGTTCAAGCATAGAACTTAATCTTTTATCACCCAACATCTTCGACATCCAACAAATTTTTGTGGCAGCGGTGGGATCTCTCATTCCGTGTGTTAAGGACGGGACTCTGCAGGAGATTTTGGTTGGATCAAGGAAACGGACATTGGGTAAGAAAAAAAAGGAGCTTGAACGATTGAGTTCAAGTTTTTAAAAGGGGGTATATTTAAAAGAAAAAAATATAAAACATATATGTGTACAAAAAAAATTATATACTATATATGAAACCCCGTTCCGGTGAATACTGCTCCTGAAACAAAAAAAAGCAGTCATTAGAGAGTGTCTTATACACCATTCAAAAGAAGAAGAAAGACACTGCACACTCACAATTTCGAGTTACACGGCAACACTGACCTAACCTAAAGCAAGCCAAGCGACGAGCAGTGACACAAGGCGGAGATAAGGAAGCGGCCGGACTGCAGTAGCAGAACGGAAAACAAAATCTACTGCCGGGAAATTTCGGAAGCAGCAAGCGACAAGCAGACAAGCAGCTGTGACGAAAGGGCCAGGAAGGGCACCAAGGAAACAGCAAAGGACAGCCGAAAAAGCAGCAAAGGTGACAAGGCAGCCAACGCAAGCAAAGCAGCGATAGCGGCGAAGCAGCGGTAGCAGCAGAGCAGAGAAGCAGCGAGACAACGAACCAGCAAAGCGGCGAGGCAGCGGCAGCGACGGCGCGAGGAAAGCTGAGTCAGCAACACCACACAGATACAACTCTCGTAAGCGGAATTAGGTCAACTACTGTAAGTCGAATAAATATTTTGTAAAAGCGAGCGAAACATATGTTCGGTAAGTGGCGTTTGCAACAACACGGCGTACAATCTGAGCGAGTAGCGCGGCCATTACGAAGTCTATTACCGATACGGGAACCGAAAACCGCATCGGCGGCGCTTTATCAAGAAGCAGAATTAAATAGGCAGGATAAGAATTTCTATCCAAATGTGATTGTAGAAAAAGAATTTTCTTTTGATTTAGACGGTAGTATAGCCGGTCAATTACAGAGTGTAATAAATTGTGGTAGAGTTAAGAACAGTGGAACCCCAAGCAGTGGTACTCAGAGGTCTTCTTTATTTTCATATGAGAGCGAGTTGTTTAACACAAGACAGCGGGTCGGAATGAATAACGGAAGTATGGGAACTTGACGAACAAAATATAAACCGGGCTCGCGAAAAAGTGGAACGCGAAATTTCTCGAATGCGTAACGAATTGACTACGGGCGGCACCGCGGAGCGCGGGGTCGCGGGGACAAGTAGGCAAGGTTACAATCCCGCTGACGCAATGCTACAACAGGTAGTGCGGTCATTGGAAGCAATAAGTTCGCGAATAGACGCGGTGGACCGACGGAACTCCGCGAGACACACAGACGCGGGACGGGTGTGTCGATGGCGCGACACGTGTACAAACGTCCGAGCGAACACTTAGACGTGACGTACAGACGAACAGCTGACGACGTAAGAAATCGCGCCGTCTTGTACAATGGTAGTCTAAAATTAAAAGACGTGGTCGGAATGATACCGACGTTTACTGGGAAATCACCCGAGCAAGTTCAAGAATTTTTGAATGCGTGCGAGTACGCAGAGGGAATGGTCAACCCTGCGAAGGAACCGCTCTCTTGCAAGCAGTCTTGCGAACCAAGCTGAGAGGGCAGACGTTGATTGATTGTGAAACAAAGGACATTCGCGATTTTGGTCAGTTAAAGGCAGAAATAGAAGCTACGTATTCTGCAAAGCGAAGCACTACACAATTACAAAATAAGTTCAACACATTGCGACAAAAGAGTAATGAAAACGCACAGGTTTACGGTCAAAGAGCAACTCAAACGGCCATGGAGGTGTACGAATCTATGGTGGAAGGCAAAGGGCACACCATAGAAAAGAAACGTACTATTATGAATACTATTAAAAAGTAAGCGCTGCAACAGTTCCAAATAGGTTTAAGGAGTGATGTCAGGTTAATAATAAGATCACGCAACTATGGAACGTTGCAAGAGGCTGTAAAAGTAGCAAGCTCTGAGGAGAAGGTGGCGGTGCCACAAAACAGCCACGGTGGAAATTCTGCAGTGAAGAAAAGAATGGGAAAAAGTTATGGAAAAAACGCGTGCTACAAGTGCGGAAAAATCGGGCACTACGGAAGAGAGTGTCGGTCTAACAGAACCAGTTTTGGCATTGCCAAAACCGAGCGGAAGCAGGGTAAATGCTGTGGACAAAACGTGCAGTTTTTGCAAGAAAGCAGGGCATATCAAGGAAAATTGCTGGTCACTGAATGGCAGGAAAAATAAAAAAGGAGCTGCAAAAGTTATATGTGCGGCAAAAGACAAGAAAAAGAAAAGCCGAAGTGACAATAGCGAATCATCGCGTGACGAGGAGGACAACGGAAAAGAAAAGAAAAAATCCGTGTCAGTGGCAGAACTACAGGTAGGCGAGCTAAATGCTGCGCAAGCAGTTCTGGACTTGGTCACTGTACCGATGAGAGAAGCAAAGAAAGGCGAAGTAGAATTGCTTTATGACACTGGATCTACAGTGTCATTGATCAAAAAGAAATATTTAAAAGAGAAAACGCCAGCCGAGAAGACGAGCATGAAACTGACAGGCGTTACAGGGCATCAGGCATGCGTCATAGGAAAAATCACGGCAACCATATAGCTAAAAGACAAAAATATTAAGCATCCGGTTGACGTTGTGAGAGACGATTTCCCAGTTTGCTATCAAGGCATTTTAGGAAATGATTTTATGAAAAAGCACAATGCTAAACCTGATTACAAAGCGGGAAAACTCTTGCTGGGAAAAAACACGCCCATATAAAAGTGTAGAATTGCAACCTCGTAGCGAAACAATCGTGCGAGCTGTTATTGATGGTAATCAGATCGGAATAGTACAAGGGGAAGAAACGAAGCCAGGAGGTTTTATAGGAAGCTGTTTGGTACAACCGAAAGGAAATTTTTGCCCCGTGAGTATAGTAAATACTACGGAAAACACGGTAAAAATAGGCACTCCGCGTGGTAAATTAGAAGCGTTTGAAGAAGAGAGTGAAACAAGTAGCGAAGTAGCAAACGTAAGCATAAAAACGGAGAGATCACCACGCCGCGAAAGAGTAAAAGAGGCACTGCGAGTGAACCATTTAAATAAAGAAGAGAAAGAAACGTTATACGAGATATGTGAGGAGTATCAAGATATATTTCACCTTGCAGGGGAGCCGCTATTTAAAACAAGCGCGGTGAAGCATAAAATACCTGTGAGAGTTGACACCGCTCCTAAACTCTTAAACGTTAAACCATATAAGTTGCCGCAGAAGCATAAGCATGAGGTAGAAAAACAAATCGGGAAAATGTTAGGAAGCGGAATAATACGCAATAGTGAAAGTCAGTGGAACGCACCTTTACTAGTGGTTCCGAAAAAAATGGACGCGTCCGGCGTGAGAAAATTAAGAATAGTCGTAGATTTTCGACGACTAAATGAGGCGACAATAGGCGATTCTTTTCCATTGCCAAATATTGCGGAAATATTGGACCAACTTGGGAATGCGAAGTATTTCTCTCAACGTTAGATTTGGTGTCCGGGTATCATCAGATACCAATGGACGAAGAGGACAGAGGTAAGACGGCGTTTCCAACGTCGCATGGTCACTATGAGTATAACAGAATGCCTTTTGGATTAAAAAACGCGCCGGCGACATTTCAAAGGTTGATGAACTCGGTCTTGATGGGACTACGGGGTATAAAGTGTTTTGTGTACCTCGACGACATCGTAATACACGGTGCGAGCTTGCAAGAGCACAGCAAGCGGCTACGAGAGGTTTTTGACAGGTTGCGGAAGTACAACTTAAAGTTGCAGCCGGATAAGTGCGAATTTTTTTGCAAAGAAATCACATATTTAGGACACGTGATCACCGAGAAGGGTATATCGCCGGATCCGTCGAAAATAAAGGCGGTCAAGGAATTTTTGGTCCTGAAAAAAGCGAAAGATATACAGGCGTTTAATGGTCTGGCAGGATATTACAGACAATTTTTCGACCAGTTCTCAAAAATATCAAAGCCGTTGACACGACTGTTACAAAGAGAAGTAGCGTTCGAGTGGGGGTCCCTAGCAACAGCAGACATTCGAGAGTTTGAAAGAAAAATGAATTAGCGCTCCGTTGGACTTCGACAAGAAGGTTATCGTCACAACCGACGCGTCGGGTTAAGCGGTCGGCTTGGTGCTATCGCAAGGTGCGGTACGTCACGATCGGTCGGTTGCATACGCGAGCCGAGTACTGAATAAAGCTGAGCAAAACTACAGCACGACGGAAAAGGAGTTACTCGCAATTGTGAGGGCGGTAAAGCATTTCAGGCCGTATTTGTACGGAACGAAGTTCAAAATTATCACCGATCATAAGGCACTGGTGTGGCTTTTTAACGTAAAGGACCCCGGATCGCGGCTTGTGCGATGGCGTTTGAAATTAGAAGAATATGATTACGAGATCATGCATAAGAAAGGGAAGGCGAATACCAACGCGGACGCGCTGAGTAGAGCTCCCGCGGAGGCACGCACGTGCAAAGCGAAGGAGAGCGAGAAGACAAAAGAAGAGAAGAGCGAGAGGCAAGAGCTAACCGAAGAGGAAAAGAGACAGATACTATACGAGTATCATGATTCACCGGTGAGCGCACACCAAGGAGTAGCACTACAATAAAAGGAATAAGAATGAGGTACGACTGGCCTAAGCTGACAAGCGACGTGGAGAAGTATATTTCGAAATGCGAATTCTGCTAAAAGAAGTAAGATGTCGCGAAAAATAAAAGTACCGCTAGTAATTACAGATACACCGAAAAAGCCTGTCGAAAAATGTGCGCTTGATATTGTTACATCCTGGACTCCACGGTCCCCTTTTGTTTGGAACCAGACATAAACTAGCTTTAAGATTTGCGTCTTAGAATTAAGTTTTAAAATAACAATCCTTGAGCAGAGAACAGAGGACCTATTGAACTAAGATAAATAGATTCGTATCGCAATTTTTTATCTAATCACTCTTACCGACTTTTAAATGAGTACCGGTCAATTAATCAACAAGTAGCCCAGATGTTTGGTTCACGAATATAAACTTAGATAATTTAGGCGGTCCGGTACTCTCTAGCAAGGAATGTTATGGCATCGAAAATAAACAGGAAATTGCACGTGCAGATAACAAAGTTTAAACAAATGTTGAGTGAGTCAGAAAGAATGATTGTCGATGATTGGTCCTCTCGCCTGATCGGATTAGCAAATAAAAGATCGAAATTTTAATCAGTAAAGAGTGGGAGAGTAAAATCTAAAGACGATTGGCAAATATCAGAAGGGTTAACGCCTCGAGATCATCATATATAAGGCGTTGGAACACCGGAGAGCCAGAGCTCCATAACCAGCATTACGATTATTAACACAGTTCTATTTCTTCTCGTGCGATTCAACAATTTTAACTTAGAGTCAATTCGGTCATACAAAAAGATACTTGCTTTTCCTGTTCGGTCTGAAATTCGACAATCCAAACGATCCTTAATTTGACATCGATCTCGGCACGTAAATCCGAGTGAACAGTGCGACTCGTGACAACTTCCATCGGAGGAGACGACCAATTCATTCCACCTGAGTCCAGCTGACAGACTTCTGACTTTTGGACGAAGCGAATCAATCATTCATCTCGACATTTTACCGTGAACAATAAGTAGTGAGTACTTACTAATGCAATAGTTTGCAAAACAAATCTAAGGTTCTCACGCATACAGTAAAACCTTTTTCAAGACGGTTGATATTCGGAAGAAAGGATTAAATTCAACAATTTAATTAATAACTGCTTCATTTAGTAATCTCTTCTCCTTGACATCCTAGTCGGACTAGCTGTTCACGATCCTGTGCCGTTTCGAACAACTGCCGATTTCCTTTCAGTCGGATTAGCTGTTCGCGATCTTGTGTCGTTCCGAACAACTGCCGATTTCTTTTCAGTCGGATTAGCTGTTCTCGATCTTGTGTCGTTCCGAACAACTGCCGATTTCCTTTCAGTCGGACTAGCTGTTCGCGATCTTGTGTCGTTCCGAACAACTGCCGATTTCCTTTTCCGTCAGATTAGCGACTCACGACCTTGTGTGTCGTTCCGGGCCGCTGCTGACTTCCATTTCTATCGGACTAGCGACTCACGACGTCAGTTGTTCTGAACCGCTGCCGATTTTCAATCATCACTATCAAACTTTGAGCAGTAACAAATCGTATGTAGTTGTCATACGACCGCTCCGAAAATCAACCGTGGTTCTAACAACGCGATATCTAAAACCGAACCTTGCGGCGGAGAACCGCTGCCCGTCGAGCGAGCGGACCGAAGCGGGCGTGTTCCGTTTGACCACAGTACGATTCGACACTGATCGATTCGACACCAAATTATTGGACACAAAATTATTGGACACAGATTTATTCG
>NW_018023055.1:0-2363 GCF_002006095.1 Pseudomyrmex gracilis | reverse complement strand
GAATCGTACGGTGTCGAATAATTTGGTGTCGAATAAATCTGTGTCGAATCGAGCGGTGTCGAATCGTACTGTGGTCAATAGAGTATCACCCGACCGAAGCATACCAACTCCCGTCTATCCGGCAATAGCCTAAATAGTGACGGTGCTCATTTACATAGGGATTTAAAATATTGAAAATACTAACAGTAATGTTAATAAAGAACTTCCAGGATCAAAAATAATAACAATGCCAATGTATATTCAAATTCACACCGAACTTCATCATACGTCCAATTATTTAATTCAAATTTACGAGAGTATTGAGGACTTTCTCGTGTTCGTATGATAAAATTCAAATGTGTTGAGTAATGGGCTTCTGTGAACCAAATGCAGGAACTTAGGTGCAATAATGAAGACTGTGTGTGTGTCTCGAAACGTTTCGACTTGTATTTAAGTCATCTTCTGTCGAATGAGCTATATAAATTACAAATTGATTTTACAAAAAATTCTTCAATCCGTACATATGAACATTAATTACAATTTAGTGGAATTATATAAAACAACGTTCTTACCAAAATAACAATTAACACTTCAGCATCAATAATGTATGTTACTTATATTGTTGTGTCGTGTTTGAGTGTAGACACAAACTGAGAGATAAGGCGATATGTTGTCATATATTCAAAATTTAGTCACGTGGTAAAAGGTAGTCAAAGATTATCGATAATCGGTAAATAAGTCTTATCTAATAGTTCAGTGTCCGTCATAATGTTTAAACTATTTTTTTTGTAATTTAGTAAATATCATTTCTGAGGTCAATTGTTTAAAATAATTAGGTTCATTGTAATTGGAATTCTGGCAAGATACGTGACAATGAACCTAATTATTTTAAACGATTGACCTCAGAAATGATATTTATTAAATTACAAAAAAAATATTTTAAACATTATGACGGACACTGAACTATTAGAAAGCTTATTTACCGATTATCGATAATCTTTGACTACCTTTTACCACGTAACTAAATTTTGAATATATGACAACATATCGCCTTATCTCTCAGTTTGTGTCTACATCCAAACACGACACAACGATATAAGTAACATACATTATTGATGCTGAAGTGTTAATTGTTATTTTGGTAAGAACGTTTTTTTATATAATTCCACTAAATTGTAATTAATGTCCATATGTACGGATTGAAGAATTTTTTGTAAAATCAATTTGTAATTTATATAGCTCATTTGACAGAAGATGACTTAAATACAAGTCGAAACGTTTCGAAACACACACACAGTCTTCATTATTGCACCTAAATTCCTGCATTTGGTTCACAGAAGCCCATTACTCAACACATTTGTATTTAATTCAACTTGCGTAAGAATATTTTTGAATAAACCTAAATGTTAATATTTTGAATAAAAATGATTATATACTCATAAAAATGAAAACGGCTTTAACTAATTACATGAACTTTTGAACATCTATCCTGAAAACTTATTCCTGTAATCTCATCACGTGATTGCCAGGTCCTGTCCCAGGTAAATTAGATTTGTTTCTAAGACCTAAAAGAGGACCGACGAGTGAGAAAACGTTAGACAAGTAATATCGGGAAGTCCGTTGACTTGACTACGTCGTTGAACAGTCTCGCTCGACTCGCATGCATGCCTTATCTCATTAGGTCAGTGTGCCGAGATATAATACACAAAAGTGTCGTGTGTCAAGTTGCGTTCCTCCGTTAGGACCCGATCGTAACCGCAGGTCAGGACGTAACAATATTGTCGGACCGTTATTGGTGACAAGTAGCTGAAATAAGTATTTGCTAACGTTTCAAAACGGTCTCACAAAGTTTAGTAAGGCGATACCCGTTCCGAATCAAGAAGCCGCTACGGTAGCAAAGGAGTTCGCGACGAAAATTGTGTGTGAGCACGGGATTCCGGAAACGATTTTAACAGATTGAGGAACAAACTTTGTAAGCGAATTGTTTAAAAATGTTTGCAAGCTACTGCGAATAAATAAAATACAAACAACGGCCTATCATCCGGAAAGTAACGGAGCATTAGAACGATCGCATAAGACGCTGGCCGAGTATATACGTCACTACGTGAACGAGGACCAGACGCATTGGGACGAGTAGCTGCCGTGCGCAATGTTCGCGTACAATACGACACCACACACGGCAACGGCAGTGATGAAAGTTTTGGCAGGCTAGCACCAAGAGCACCGAAGTGGTGGGGGCACGCACACAGCGAGAACCGCCGTCCGTGTGCGTGACGTCACGCTCGGCTGTTCGGCTCGTGGAAGAGTGCAGACGTACTATGTTCCGCCTCGCTTCCACCAAGCCCGCTACGCGAGCAAGACACTGAGGCTAGATTCAATGTTTC
>NW_018023054.1:0-15279 GCF_002006095.1 Pseudomyrmex gracilis | reverse complement strand
TACAAAAAAAAAAAAAAAAAAAAAAAAAAAGAAAAAAGATGCTTTCGCGAGGCGAAATTGTGCCGGATATCAATCAAATCGCTGCTATTGATCACAGAACCAAGTTATTCGTTTGACTTTATCTAGTAATTGACGAAATTGCGCGCGGCCGAAATAGAATTTTTTCGCGCGAGATAAATTATCTCCGTTCGTTCCCCGCGCGATGAGGTTTCGGTGGTAAAAAAAATCAAATATGCAAATGTCGAAAATAAAAATTATATATTGAGTTTCGTGCACTCGTTGAAATTTATAAGATTAGTGAAGGCAAATGCGAGCCATATACTGGGTTTTCGTGTGCGAGTAAATTTATTTGTTCGAAATATATAAAGACAGACAACCCCGACAGTTTGTCAGAACTGTCGATGGTCAATTTTCTTGTAAGAAATTTATCTTTTTTATTTTGTAATTTATACCTGCTTAGATACGATTGTTCATTTTGTATAGATAACACTGATGAAGATCCACAAACTGTCGGGATCTAAACGTCTGTCTTTATATATTTTCAAACAAATAAATTTACTCATACACGAAAACCCAGTATATGGCTCGTATTTGCCATCACTAATCTTAAAAATTTATATACAATAATTTGTTGATAACGACGTTGAAAACTCGTGTTCTCGTTCAAATTTTGATTAAGTAATCTAAATAGAACGCCGCGTGTTTACTGCGGTCGCGGTTTTGTTAGCAGCGCCGAAAATTTACGAGTGCGTTAAGGTTTGAAATTCATGAAAGCTTGGAGGGGGAGGAACGCAATAAAACCTATCCTTGTGTGCGCTTTTCTTCAAGCACTCCGGGCGCGAAGTATTTCCATTTACGAAGTAAGCCTCTCACTTTCTGGAATTAGCGAGTCGCATTCGAAAGGTTAATCCGAGAGGAAGGTGTTTTCCGAGAAGAGTGTTTTGTAAATGGATTTCTCTTCTAAACGCGCGTTTAATCGACCACGTACTTTTCGAAAACGAAATCTCGTAAATTTCAAAGAAAATCCGACTTTTCCGACCCCGTAAAAATCGTTTGTGTTTTGAATTTTCTTTTTGCTCAGCTACTAACACGTTACACCAAGAAGAAATAAAAACTTTTACCACGATCTCTTCAAATCGGTGTTGTCGCGCAAGTGTATGTATATTATATATAGCAATTAATCTTATTGATAAAAAATATTCACTTTTTACATATATATATATTGATACAAAAGTTGCGTCGGGAGACGGTGCGTCGATTGATTAAAGTTTCCTATTCGCGAATCCGCAAGATCATCGTCATCTCGTTGGAAAATCTCAGCTAGAAGATATTTAAATGCAAATTGAATATGGCGGCGGAGGTCAACGCCTTTCTGATCCCATTCGCTATCGCCCTTGTGCAAGTTTCTCGCGCGCTTGCGGAAAATATCTGTTAGATTAGATGAAGTCAAACGTTGCCCGTGCGCTTGCTGCTTCTCTATGCTAACCAGCGCATATCCCCCCAACGATGTTCCCAGAGAAAATTCGATAGGATGGAGTAACCAACGACGTGCCTTCGTTTGAAGTTTAATCTGAAGCTTATTTCAGAGAGCTTATATTGCCGCGGACTAAACAACGTTTGATGTGCTATGTGAAGCCGCTTTCTGTATTTTATTATCTCGATATTATAAATTCTTTATGCTTTTTAAAAAATATTTTTGTTTTTTTGTTTTTTTTTTTTTTTTTTTTAAATCGTTTTTCGCGTTATGCGAGACGACAATGTTGCATCGTACACAATGAATAAATCGCGAAATCCTTTGATATATCAAATTTATTATTAAACGTTGTTTCCCGCGATTTCATATCCCGTTGCAAAAATAGTTTTGCAAATACCGTTTTAATTTAATTAACAATAAATCCTAGTCCGGCACAAATGGTGGAATTCTGGGTGTCGCGCGCGCGCTTCGGTGAATTGCCCGTAATCTGCCGATCCGCCCTGTAATTTTTCGCGCACCACCTTGCTGGCTATCCACGCGATCGATCGATCAGCTAAACGCGTCGGTCCGCGCCCGCTAATACTCTGGCGGAGAGCGCGGGATGGGAAAGGTGTGTGCTCGCTTTAACTGTACAAAAGCGAGCGCGGGGCCTCGACGCCTGGCAAATGTGTTCAGATGAAAATTCTATAATTGGATCGTCTGCTCGTTAGTCCCGAATCGACTTCCGTTAACGTTCCAAACGAGTGCGCGTACGTGTTTCGCGAGGCTGACAGAGTGAAGAGGAAAGTTGGAAAAAAAAAAAAAAAAAAAAAAAAAAAAAAAAAAAAAAAAAAACTAGAAGAGGTAAAAGTGTGAACGGGATATTTGGCAGTGGAAACGGAGGAAGTAGCCGCAGACGGAAAGCATAGAGAAGCAGAGAGAAAGAAAGAGATACGGGGGCAGGAGGGGGAGGAAGGAGGAAGAGATAGGAAACGGAGGGGTGAGAACCGCGATTGAGTAGGTGGTGGAGGAAACCGCTTATTCAAATTGTACGATCAGCGGCGTCACACCGGCGAAGCAGGTATTGCTTCACCGGGGGAACGAATATTAGAAATTCAATGGCCACCCGGTATTTGCATGGGCGATCGATACGCCAATCACGGGGATTTATTAAAAAAGTATGGAGAGATTTCGTCCAATTAAGAAGCGCGCGATAGACGTGAATCGAGTCCCGGGCCCGAGGCGATTACAAGTTAATTATCTCGTTTAACTGCGCGCGGTTAAATGGAAGAGCGAATGAAATTTTAGCAAGCCGTCGATTATCATAAATGGACTTGCGATTATCAGGACGAGCAGGTGCGTCGTTAATTCAACTTTAATAGCCGAGTAACGCTCGTTAAAGACACTCGGCGACGCGCGCTCTCTACGTTTTTAATACTTTTTAATAAAATAACGTCTCGCACATGTGCGTCCGAAATTGAGCGTCGCAATTTTTCGTATTTTTGCCGTATCGCATGCAAAAATGAATACATATATATATATATATATATATCAAGCAAGTAGTAAATTTTTATGTAACAATTGAATTCTCGTAGCTTCGCTCTGCGCCAGCTTTGCTTTGCACAATCGCGTTCTTTAATTAATGCAAAACACGCGCACGTTTAATAAAATGACGATGCGCTTTAGATATTGATAGTGATAATTTGAATGTTTCCATGTTGTAAATAAATTGATTTATGTGTGTGTAAAAGAAAGAGAAAAGGAGGAGAGAATCTACTAGAGCCGATTTCGACTTTCTTCATATTTTGTTTAAACTCATGAAAATCTATGTCTCGAAGTCAATTATATTTATTTCGAGTGATACCAGCTTAAACGGAACATTTAGTGTTATTATACTTGCTTCAGAAATCTCAATATTTTGAACACTTGATGTTGTATCAAAAAAATCGATGACAATCGTATTGGAAAATGATATGAATATTCATTCTGGAATAACAGAGTTTTCTCATTGTTCTTTGCGGTTGACGCTCTTACATATTAGAATTGAAACAATACATGCCAATAAATTCTAAAAAATGAAAAAAATTCAAATCAATATTTGATAAAAAAAAAAAAAAGATCAATGTTCCGTTTAAACTGGAATCACTCAAAACTTGAATATAATTAACTTCAAGACAGATTTTAATGAGTTTAAAAACAAAAATTGAAGAGGACCAAAATCGGCCTTTATGGACCCTCTTCCTTTGATATTTGATGCTTTCAAAGACGTTTTTCGGGTTTGAACCGCGTGTCATTTTTATACCAACGTTTCGTGAACATTTCAACTCATCTCATCGTGATACAAGCTGCTCTTGAAACCCTGATGAAGTGAGCTGAAATGTTCACAAAACGTCGGTATATAAAAATGACATTAACGCGATTCAAACCCGAAAAATATCTTCGAATGTTAAAGAGAAAATTTGATTTTTTTAGTTTTGTAAGTCTTCTCTCTGCTTGTACATATATGTTATGACATTAACATTCGTATTTGAAATTATTACTCACACATTTAAAACTATCGCAATTATTTCTTGTATCATTTAAATTATTTCTACACATTTATTATGTCACAAGTAACAAGCGGTACAGCATTTATAACATAATTGGAGATTTAAATAGACATGACAGATACTGCTGTCAAGCCATCAAGATTACAATATTGTACCATCAATATATCTCTCCCAAATTTGCATAATCTACACACAGCCTATGTTATATCCTAGCTGGATTGACTGCGACTGCAAACCTGAATTCGATACTGCATCAGTCCAATTTTCGATACACGTCTGTTACTGTTGCGAAATTGTGATCTTTAATTTTCAATGTGTTTCTCATCATTTCGTGTGCAATAATTTCCTGGATGAAGGAAAGAATCAGTTACACACTGTAGTCAAAGATATTTATAGATCGAGTTAGAGAAAAAAAATCGACATTTATAGAGAAAGTATAAAGGATTTTTTTCATTTTTTGTAATTGGTTCAAGAGAGAGCAGCTGAAAAACTCTTTATTACATATCTATTTATCGCGTACAAAGCATTATAGCTTTCGACATTAAATTCAAATGAATTTTTCACCAGATCAACCGGCGATAATTTCGTCAGAATTATAGCGTGTGCTCTATATATTTCACATTCATCAGTTCGCAACATCGTACGTCAAGGAACTTCGGTTTTGCGAATGTCATGCTGACGCGGCACAAACAGCGGCGCAACGCGACCGGATACTTAACTTCCGACTCAGTCGAGGCGAGGCGCTTGCCCTTTCGATATTTGCACCACCGTCAAGTATCGCTGAATAGTAGGACGGCGTGTTACCCTGCTATGTAATAGATTTTCTCTACAAAAAAAAAAAAAAAAAAAAAAGTAGAAACGGACCGTGTGCCAAGCGGGTGCGCGCGCGCGCACGAGTTATTCCGTTATTTCGCGATAAATCGCATCGATTTTTCTCGTCGATTATGATTCGCCTGTAAATCACGCTCGTTGCCAGCGGGGTCAGCCGCTGTAGGACCAGTGTGCCGCAGCGTTGCGACATGGCCCATAAATCGCGGAACGAAATGAAAAGAGCTCGACCGCTTATACCAACGTAGGGGAGCGAGAGCGAGAACGCGCGTCCCCGCATCGCGTCGGTGTGAGACAGCGAATTAAAAAATAAAAAGGAAAGCTTGATGCGCGCCAATTTCCCCTAACGAATTGCGGTGCGCTACGCGCGCGCGCGCGCGCGCAACGGAGTATGCGCTCGTCGGAAATTTGCGGTGCGTATCCCGATGTTGGAAGCGAGTTGTGCTCGCTTGACGAGTTTTTCGGCGACGACGATATTTAAGCATCGCGCGACGGGAGAGTGAAACGAATCGTTTGTCGCTTGAAATATTCACTCGCTTTTTCCGCATGCACGCGGAAACCTCTTTTCCTGCCGATTTCGTCGAGTAGCCAGAATCCATTTCGATTTCATTTTGGCTTTGCAAAAAAGTAAGATTGTTTATTATGAACACGTCGCAAAAATTACGTCAAAATTGGAAGGTCGGCAATTTAATCTGCAGATATAATTGATTTTATCGTCATCACATTTTTGTCAAAAAAAATCTACATGTAAAAAAAATTAAAAATTAAAATATTTAATGGTACAGTTTTGTTTTTTTTTTACAGGTGTATTTATTCTCTCTCATAAGTTTCATCGCAAAACATATGTACGTATAATTTACTAAATGATTTCGCAAATCCTTTACGCAACCGTTAAAACACGACGTTTGATAAGAATGTAGTCGGGGAAAAAAGCTTTGCACAGCGAGAAGATTGAGAGTAATATTTAAAATGGGAGTGTATTAATATATCTACGCAAACCGCTTTGAGGGATATTTTTCATTAGGCGGGAGATGGTGCAACTCTCTTCCGCGCGCGTAAAGCGCACAGCTAGAAAATTCCGAAGCCGATCGATCGACGGACGGAATAAGAGAGACGAGAACAAAAAAAAAAATAGTCGACGACGAGCGGGATATATAACGTAAAATCCGATGCAGACGCGCGTAACGAAGGCGCAATAGCTTATCTTGATTACTTTTAACTTGAAACTTGTTTTTTTTTTTTTTTTTTTTCAATGCGAGAGCGGTCTCTCCGGTTGTTTCATCTCTCATTCATTTTTTTGTTTACTTATGTAACGTATTCCTTTATATATCGCGAATACTTTCTTTTATTGCGAATTTTCAAAATTATTTATTCCGCAATAACTTTTGACAATAATAAACTCCGCGCATTGCGATCGTAATATAGGAACGATGAAATAATCAAAAGAATCAAAATATATTTTCTAAAAATACTCGATACATTCCCTGTATACTCGATGCCCTTCCCTGTCATTACAATGCAACGTTTCACGGCTTCTCGTTTATTTTCTCGTCTGTCAAACAAAAACAAGGGTTTTTATCAAAATAAAATGTATAATATTCCGCCTCCTTTTGTAAGGTCAACTGTTTTTTCAATCATTTATATTTGCGCGCTTTCGCGCAATTGATTATACAAATGTGAAAATAAAAACCCGATCGAGCTGGTCTTCAATTGCTTGCTGCTGCACAGCAAATAAGAATAATAATTTTATCGAAGTGACAAGAGACTGTATACATGCTAAATACACACGTGCATACATATATACATATATATACATATATATATATATATTCTGATTCTACTCTTTTGAATGGACTACTTTATGCTATTTGCGGCACTGACGTTCGATTGATATTTCCTGCTCTTTACGATAACTGTAAATTGAGTTGCCAAGGGAATACTGATGCTTTTCGAACTTGTACGGCGTTTCCTCAGCTATTTTATGTTTGTGGGATGGGGCACGGGAGCATGAGGTTGTGACGGGTGCGCGGTGAAAAGGGTTGAAGATGGTGGGTTCCTAAGGGTACTGACAGGTGACTGATGAAACCTCCCCGACTCGCAACTACATTCGAGAGTACACATCAAGGACTGTAGTCCTTGATCAAATGCGTCTTCATCTGTGTGTTTGCAGAAAAAACTTCAACCTGGGAAAGCTTATTTCGATTTGCAATATCCTTACGGGGAGTATCTTTTTTTTTTCTCTCTCATACTTCTCCTTGTAACTCTTTTCGATAATTTTAATTTCGCAATGTTGTTTCACGCCATTTGACTTGGCAACTTCACTTTAAGGAATATTGTTATTTTCACGAGACGCGTTTGTTTTGTAACAAGTTGACTACCCAAGTAGACGTTTATATTTTCAGTATTATTGATTCGCGCGGTGGTGACTGTTTCTTATTTCAAGCAATTTATATTTGATTGATGCATATTGCAAGAAAGAAAGTCATTATATTGCGTCGGACATTTGATGTCTAAGCTTAAGCTTCTGTACGGCTGATTGATTATTGCTTAACACTGTTTCACGCAACGGTAGGTTCGATCATTTTGTTACGCTATCGAGGGAGCGAGGCGACATTCTGGAAGAAATCCACAGAGAGAAGCGTTTAAAATTGTGATAACTAGATTTCTACATTATAAATAGACACGTCAAGATCGAAAAAAACGTATCAGGCTATCAGCCTTATCACATTGTTAAATAACTTTTGTCTGCAAAAGGTTAACAAAATTTTGATTATTATTTTTTTCAGCAATGAGAAAGAGAAAGAGAGAGAAAGAGAGAGAGAGAGAGAGAGAGAGAGAGAGAGAGAGAGAGACGCAAGAGAAGAGAAAATTAAGAGCATGTTTTCCGTAAAGATTGAGTTGATACGCGCGTGTCATTATATGATACAATCGCGCGAGATTACTTCAGTCTGCAAAGATGAGCTTGTCGTTAACCACAGCGGCAGGTATTTTGCATCGCGCCACCGTCAAGCCGATTATGTTCCGCGTCACCGCCACGAGCGAGACTGTAATTGGGGTTCCGCGTTATCCGGTCAATCGTGAACACTACCACCACTACCACCGGCGACACATTTTTAACGCAAATCAACGAACGCAGAATCGAACTTCCTGACGAGCATGGCGAGGACGGTCGAGCCCCCCGTTCTGGCGTGGGGGGATGACGTTTGACATGCACGCGATAGACGCGCACGGCCTACCGTTATTGCTTAATACTGTTTCACATCCAGCGAGCTCAATATACGGTTTCATTACGCTTTCGCTAACGAATAAGAGAGCTTTTCCACCGAAATCGCTGTTGGAATGATTGAATCATTTTTTCTGTGATATTTCACTTTTGACCAGTGCATTTTTACACAAAGTAGAGACTAACAATAATAATAATAGATATTAAAATTTGTGTTTTATCTTATAGTCGAAATTTAGCGTCTACATTGAACCTCAATTCTTGGAAGAAAGGAAATTTCGGACGTATAGCAGCGTCAAAGTAGCATCTACTTTTTTTCTTACTCCTACTTTGAGCCTATCAGAGCCTATTTTGAGCCTATCAGAGCCTGCAATGCGCAGCCTGATCTGAGAATTGAATCCTACTTTAAAACTACTTTAGCAGAAAAAAAAAGAAATTTTGAACGTATAGCAGCGTCAAAGTAGGATCTACTTTCTCTCTTACTCCTACATAAAAAAAGAGGAATTGAGGTTCAATGTAGACGCTAAATTTCGACTCGGGAAATTATTTACATCATGAATTTATATGTTAGAAACAAACTTTTGTTACATGCAAGACATGCTGTTTGAAAACATTTAACATTTCAAGAGTTTTGTAGTTGTTATAAAAAAAGATAAAAATAAACTAAAACATAATTGTATTGACAGTTTGTACGCGTATTATTGGCAACTCAATATTCGCTTCAATTCTTTTGGATATCTGCGCTCGCGTGTAGGTGGATATTTAAATAAAATATGTCAGAGCACACACACACACACACACACACACACAGATTGTGTGTTGCGAAAGCGTACGAGTTTTTTGGCCAATGCAAATTACGTCAATCTATTCGTCTGTGGCAGATTTACGATCAGCCGAACATATTTCATTTGCATACGAAGGCATTTGGATTTTTCACAATTTCCTCTAACAACAGCGCTATAAATTCAAAAGAAAGCCAATTTCCCTGATTTTGACATGTTTCTTATCTCATGATACATAAAAATTGCAGTAATTAATTAATTAATTAATTAATTAATTAATTCTTATATTAGAGCATAAATTAACTATTAGCATACAATAATTCAACGCGTGGAAATGTTTGTACAAGCACTGAAATAAAATATTAAACTTTGGTGCTTGTAAATTTTATGTATTTCCGACAGTATCTCTCATTGTACATTTGTTTACGAGTTATTATCCGCGACAAATGTTTTACTCATTGCGAAAGAAAAACATTTTTATTTTATGAAATAAAAAGACAGAATTTTTGTTGTTTTCTATCATAGGAAACAGTATGTGCATAAAGAGTATTAAGAATTATTTAAATGTAAATTTTTAGAAAATGTTATTAAAAAGAGAACAAGTGTCAGGAAGTTGATATAAATACGTAAACACGCACACGTACGTCGTTGGTTGAAGAGAAAAATGGCAAAAACATGTGTATACGAATTTACAAACTTTGCGCACGTTGCTATGTAATTTTCAAATAAAATTTCACAGCGAATTGTGCTGTAAAACTATATATATCGCGACAGTTTGGCGAGGAAAATTTAGATGACACACACTATTCAAAGGTGTCGACGTATATTCTACCATTGTGGTCTTTTTCAGGCGCAATAATTTTTCGTACTATATACCCCCGCGCGTACTTTATTTCTTTCCAGAAACTCTCGGAGCGGTTTTGATGAATCGCGACATACCGCGAGCGAAATTGGGTCGCGCGAGTGGCCATGTTTCGGCAATGTTTATTAACTGAAAAAAAAAATTCTAAGACGCTAAAAAATTCTAGCATCGCCAAATCCTCTGTATTCTTTCCGATTACTTTCTTGTGCGTTGTTTTTTTTTTTTTTTTTTTTTGAGATTAGCACAGAATAAAACGGTCGTGAAAGCACTACGTTATCTCTCGTACTTGTTTCGCTCTGTATATCTCAACTTTCCACGCTACTGACTTACGCGCCGATCGAGTTTTGATCATTCCGCTTGCCTGATTTTTCGTTATCTTTGGCACAGAAATATAATATATATATATATATATATATGTATGTACACGTGTACATGTGTGTTCACGTTGTGTTATCGCGATAACAATGCAGTTCTATCGAAAAAGTGCTGTTTACCGTAACACCGTTGAGTGTGTGTTCTAACTTTTTTGTATAATATAAGTAATAAAATTAAATTTTATTTGTTCTGAATTCTGCAGAGTGTAATAAATTACCGGATGACGGTCTTTTTGCGGGAAAAACAGTTGTACCAAAGTTTTGTATTGTTAACAGCAATTCTAGCAATCGCGCGCTTCTCTCGCATCGCTTCTGTGTCGTACCGCGAATTACTTCACACCATGTACGTAATTTCCAGCTCGTATCTCGAACTGGGTCACGACAACCACACTTGTCCCATACAGAGAGAGAGAGAGAGAGAGAGAGAGAGCTGGAACAGCGGGGACTTCCGTCTCTACACGGAATTTCCATGTCATAAAGTCGCGAGGGAACGACCGCACCTGGAAAGCAGTACGGTAGATCCGCGACAGAAAGCGCGCACGCGAAAGAATAGCACGGATCCGGCATTACGACTTATTAAATTCAGCCGTTATGTTTCTCCTTCTCTCTCTCTTTTTTTGCCTCTGGTCAGTCACAGAGACATAAGACCTTGCTCCCTCCCTCCCCCCCTCTCCTGTAGTGCCGTCTCTCGGAGATCATCCCTTTCTGCGTCGTTCCTGCGTAAACTTGTCGTAATTTTACGGCGATTATCCGCATATATATTTTGCCGTCCGTGACCGCGCGACGCGACGTTAATTACAACCCGGACTTTAATTTCAGACGGGTGCGATTATTAGAATAAGCCGCACCGCAGAGACCTCGTACCGCGTGCGTTATTGCGGCATGCAATTATACACGTTACGATACACCCACGTAGATTCTCTTCCCCCCCCCCCTTCCCCCCGTCTCTGACTCTCTCTCTCTCTGTCTCTCTCTATTTCTCTCTTCCTTCTTCTCGATTAGTACGTTGAAGATGATTCCAAGTGAGCAGGTAAGCGCGACGATTCTCTCGTACAGCGCAGATTAATTTCACAATTTTGGGCGGTTGTTACTACTATACAACTGTTAAAAAATTTGTCTCTTTTTCGTTCGCATTGCACTCGTATCCACATTCGTTCAAGTGACTCCACGAGTAGGTTCGTCAGAGTAGATTTTTATTTTTTTAATTTTTTTCCATCCAATTGACATTTGAAACCCAATAACGACCGTTATACACACACATTTTTACTTAATGAGAGTCGCTTCGCGACGTTAACGCACTCGCGCCGGTGCGGAAACGTGTCATCTCCTTTATATTAGCACAATTTTAACCTTCTCCAACCACCGGCAGTTGTACGTTCGCATGCTTTAATTGGGGAAACAGTCCTTAACGGCGCTAACGAAGCTACGTGTGTTATAAGTAACAAGTAGCGGTTAAGTACTAACAACAATATAGAAGTCTTCTCGCGGCTTTGGCAGCCGAATGTTTGTCGCGCAGTCGGCCTGTCAGACGACGGGGCGTTTTCCCTTACGCGGCGTCTCTGACACAGACTTGTTTCTATCTTTTCGCGTCTCATACCTATACCTGCGTGGTTTCTACACCAACTTAAACATTTCGTCGTCTCTCCCGTTTCCCGGTCTTCTCTCTCCGTTCTCATCTTCCCTCGCGACACGCCGGCAGTTTCTCTTTGGCACGGGAGCCTCGTCTATGCACAAGGCTAAGTACATACGCGACCGTACTGCCTCTAAGCCAGTCTCGCGTTAACTCAGTCGAGTCAATATTTAAGTCAAACTAGTTCTCTTCTCTTAAATTAACGATTTACATCTGCCGCATCTCAATAGTTCGCTCTGGATTCTGTTTCACAAGCTCGTTTTTAGCCATCGGCTTGCTCGCTTCCTGTTTTCCATCGAAGGCCCCGGCCTTCGTTCTTTAAGAGAACGAATCTCTATTTCGTTTTGAATTAATCTTTCATCTGGACACGCCGGTTTCTCATTGCCAGTTTCTTATTAACGTTTTTATATCTTTTAATTAAAATAGATTATATTTAATATAATAATAAATTTATGTTTTCTCTGAATTCTTGTTTTCTTCAAAAAAAAAAAAAAAAAAAAAAAGAAATTAGCCGCGTTTAAACGAGCTCGTACTTCTGAATAAATACATACAGATTATACGAGCTCGCTTCGCAAGTAGTGAAGAAACTCTCTCTGGTTAGTGCGGAATCAACAAGCAAGCAGCAACGACAAACAATCCGCGATCTGCGAAACTAAATCTTAATTTTAAAAGGGTAAACATTGAGAGAAAAACGTCTCCAGAATATAAGAAAAAAACAAACGAGATACGCGCGCGAATTCGTCAGTCGAGTTTTTATTATTTATTTATCATTAAAAAAAATTATTTTGCGTTATATTATTTTTTTTTTTGTTAATTGCACTCGAACGTGAAATTTAATTTTCTTTTTCGGTTTCTCCGAAAACTGCACTTTCGTGCGGAAATCCATATTCGCGCGTCCTCCTCTCGAAACAGCGCGTTCGATACACTTCGGAGAATATCCGCCGGTCGTTGTCACCCACGGAACGACGGAATGTTTCGCTAACGACGGAGAGAAGCACCGCAAATGTGGCTGCATGCCCGCCTCAGTGCAAATAGTAATAATAGTGGAAAGTTCCGGACTGATGGAACTCGGCCGAGCGTACGCGACGCGCGCGCGACTCCTTCTTGCCGCCGCCGGTCGGAACATACTCACGGCATTACCACTGAATTATGCACGCGCCCAACCCTCGTCGTGGCGTCGCCTCTCAAACGTCTCTGAAGATCCTCTCTTCTTGGTCCGGGAAAGAGGGATGTAAGGAGGAAGAGGTGGCACACGAAACAGGCGAGTCGCGTGGTTCTTTCGTGGAATATTCAGCCGCGCGGAACGCAAACGGAGACGAGCCGAAACGTAAGCCTTACGAGATGGGGAAGGAGAGCGTTTGCTTACGTGCACTTAACGCGCTTCCAGAAAGCGCGGCCGGGTCGTGCCGCGCGAATACATATATATATGTATATGTATATATACAGGGTGTCCCATAATTGCCGTCTCATCGCTTGTAGGCAAAAAGAAGGGGTTATTCTAAGACGAAAAGTCCTATACCACTTTGGAAGATTCGCAATAATTAACGAGATATTAATTAACAAAGATCCGCTAATCAGCGTGCATCCAGCGTAAGGACAGCCTAGTCTGTCGGGCCGTAGCGACGGAATAGGAGGATAACTAATAGAATAAAATGTGCATACATAGACAGCATATACGCTGCGTTCGGGCTATCCGCGCTATTGTATTCCGCCGCTACGGCGCGACAGACTGGGCTGTCCTTACGCTGGATGCACGCTGATTAGCGGATCTTTGTTAATTAATATCTCGTTAATTATTGCGAATCTTCCAAAGTGGTATAGGACTTTTCGTCTTAGAATAATCCCTTCTTTTTGCCTTACGAGCGGTGAGATGGCAATTATGGGACACTCTGTATGTACGAGACCGTGGTTGCCTCGAGATTTTTGCTGCGAATAAAACCGGCGCTGCGGTTTAGCCAATTTTTTCACAAGCACGGGTATTCAGAAGAAGACAAACCTTGCGCTTTTCTCTCTTTCGTCGATTCGTGATGTATGTTGAGAATAAACACGCCGTTATTGTATTTTTTCGGCCTAAAACGACCTTCGAGGTTAGGTCTTCGATAAAGACACGCGCGCGACAGGTTATTTCCACGTTATTGCCGCGCCGTCGAAATGGAGATCGGCTAATGCGCAACGCTCGCTGCATAAACAGGAACCGTAAATCAATTCACGCATTATCTCGCAGCATGCATTTCTCCCACGAGACAGCGGGGAAAAAACAAGATATACATATATATATATATATATATATATATATGTATATACACGCGCTTACATACTTGCAAACGGTTCGGCTCGAAGTGGGAGCTTTATCGTAATGCGTAAATCGTAAAAAAAAAAAAAAAAAAAAAAACATGCGGTTTAGCTGACGACCGAATTAAGCTGCCGCGTCGGGTCAACGACTCTAATGGCCTTAAATACAGAAGACTGGACTCGGAGCTTCACGGTTCACTCCGTGCCACGGAGCTCAAAGAGCCGGTCGGGAAAATGGGATTTTCGCGAGCGTGTGCACGAGCAGTTTCTTGATCTTCTCAAACAGAGGCACATTGGCCCGAGCCGAGAGCGATACGACCGATAAGCGCGGACCAAACGAAAGGAACAAACACAGGCATTTGCCATGGAAGGGACAACCTGTGGAATTTCCTCGATCCCCTTTACCCACAAGGGAAGAACTCGAAAACTCGTTTGCAGCGAGTCAGCCCGCGCGGAAGTCGGTACGGTACGGTAAAAGCGAACGGTCAAAAGGAGATCGGAATCGAGGCGTGGAAGGATATCGAGTTTTCTTCGAGAGAGGGCGAGAGCGCGCCCCTCTCGTTGTGGCTCGCAGCCGTATAAACAAGAGCTTCTTTTCTTCTCCCGCTTCATTCACGACTTCCGTCGTCGTTATACCACCGCCCGAAATGTAGTGCGCGCTTTTCGTGAAACTTGTGCTTGCACAAGAACGAACAGAAAACGAGATAGCAAAGGGAAGAAACTTGAAAAGGTGGCAAATAATTTTGCAAAGTGTAACGGAGTGCTTTTCTACTTCTTCTTGTGAGAATATCGTATAACATATACATATACGTGGGGCGATTGATAAGTATCCGAAACGACGCGTCTTTGTTGTTGGCAAGTTTTATTCCTCGGAAGAACAACTGACAAACGCTGGTGCATTTGTCGCACGTGGTACAAAGTGTTGCAAAGTGTTGCGTTGACTTATCTATCGCCTCTCGTAAAACGTTTGACAAAATATAAAAAAGAAAATCATACATCTTTGTTGTTAAAACATGCAAGTTTTTATTAAACAAATTTTACAAACATTAAAATTTATTGTTACAACATATGATGATTTTTTTGCAACATAAAAATAGAAAAATTTTAATGCAAACGTTTTGTTAAAGTTCTACCGAATCTATGAATAATGTTAAATTTTGCACACACATTTTCCATCGTACATCAAACATCCGCTTATCATATTTCCTCTCTGGTTACGTAACCCGTGAGTCTCTCTCATGGATAGGAGGTAAGCCCAAAATACATATATATATATATATATATAT
>NW_018023053.1:15019-16273 GCF_002006095.1 Pseudomyrmex gracilis | reverse complement strand
AATTTGTATTTATATTTACCATAGGAAGATTAACTGATTTTTTACTATCAAATTCATCACTTGATATTGTAGTACATGACACAGACTACGTTGTAACCCGTTTTCATTATGTTCTATTTATAAGAGCTGTATTCTCAATTATTGAAGGATTCATTCACTGATTCTTTCTTATTACTGGTTACGCTCTAAATAAATTTTTTTTACTATTTAATTTTTAACAATTTGTACTGGTGTCACCATACTCTTTTTTTCTAAACATTTCTTAGGACTTACTACAAAGGAACCTCGCGAACCCGAACGTTCTGATTCTGAAACTTTGCACACATGTAAGGGAGGTCAATAAATGAGTATTGAGATCTTTTGTTGCTGCTAAAAAACGGTTTTAAGGGATAAAATCACCCCTCATATGTAGAGTGGCTTTTAATTTTCTCAATTTCTCTCAAAAATGATTAGAGATATTAAAAAATAGTTTCAACAAAAATTTTATAGAAAAAAGTCCTATATTTATTTATGTTACTAGAATCTAAAAAAAATAAGTTTAAAAACAAATTGTGTAACAAACTTATAAAAAACATCTTTTTACCAATTCTATTAATGTAGATAAATAGAGGTGTTTTTCCCATAAAACTTTTATATAAAACAGTTTTTGATATCTTTAATAGTTTTCAAGATACATCGAACAAAATACGCCAAACCGTGTTATACATACTAAGTGTTTCACTCTTTACAATTGGTTTGAGGCCGCCACTGAAAATTTCTACATTTATGGAGTTATTTATACATGTGTACAAAATTTTATCGTAAGAACACTTCTACGTAATCACACATTAATACATTTTTGAAATAAGTTGTTTCTAAATTTTAATTTTAGCATTTTTTATATAAGGAACTATTTTTTATTATATATTACGATAAAGATAGTAATTTTTCAACTAAAGATGCTTTTATTCTTTGAATATTTCAGGTCATGTTGCAGTGCAACGTGACTTGAGAGATTATTGAGTATATTCATATTGCAGTCTTTATATTGCATATTGTACATATATGTAATGTATCACGCACATATCACTCACTTCCGTAAACACAGTGCGGAGTAGTCATGGACGTTATTCGTGAGAATAGTTTGCAATAATTTTCCATAATCAAAAGACTTTGACAAAAGGAAAATTTAAATAATTTTAACACACGAATTGAATGCTATATCTGAATTTTACTTTTCTGGCCTTATTGACTAACACATAAAATTTCAGTATA
>NW_018023053.1:4532-13619 GCF_002006095.1 Pseudomyrmex gracilis | reverse complement strand
CGCTCCAAGAATCTATTAATAACACACTGAAGCTTCCAGTTGCGGGTAAAAATACATTTGTAAACCAAGATTGAAAATGTTGTGTAGTTAATTTTCCTGATTTTGATGCTGCGATAAAAATATTTCCAGGTCTTAATAAAGTCTCTTTTACACGTGGCCCAAAACTTCCACTGGCTTCTTTCAATACCAAATAAAGAGGTGATTGTAGATGCCCGCTTGCAGAAATTGTAGGCATAATCAACCTCCACGATGGTCGAATGATCGAAATCCGCCCCGTTAACCCCTCGTTACTAATAATTCGCAGGACCCGATTAACGGCGCGTTCCACTGTACTTGTCGTGTGAAAATATGCGGCACGTCCTTCCGTATCAGTCACGCGGGTAGTGTCAAGCACCGCGAGGTCAAAAGATTCGGTGCGCGCGTAGGCTATTTAAAGGGCCCTCAGTTGGTGCTCCCTGCCTCCACGTCGAGTCCGCCGGTTTTGACGCGGAGACGGGGCCTCTGGCTGACGGGAAGCCTAGGAATAGATACAACGAATAAGCGTGCAATCTTTATTGTACCGTTTCTCACTGTAGTACCTAAGATCAGGACGTGACAAGTGTGCACTCGTGTGCACCTTCCTCATACTTAGGAATGTTAGGAAATGACGAGTGTGCACTCGTGTGCACCTTCCTCGTCAACGGAACGACAGGAAGTGACGAGTGTGCACTCGTGTGCATCTCTCTCGCACTTGAAAATGACAGGAAATAACGAGTGTGCAGTCGTGTTCATCTTCCTCGTCAACGGAACGATAGGAAATGACTACTGTGCACTCATGTGCACCTTCTTCGTCAACGGAATAACAGGAAGTGACGTGTGTGCACTCGTGTGCACCGTTTTCGTACTTTGGAATGACAGGAAATGACAAGTGTGCACTCGTGTGCACCTTCCTCGTCAACGAAACAGCAGGAAGTGACGAGTGTGCACTCGAGTGCATCTTCCTCGCACTTGAGAATGACAGAAACTAACAAGTGTGCACTCGTGTGCACCTTCCTCGTCAACGGAACAACAGGAAGTGACGAGTGTGCACTTGTGTGCACCTTCCTCGTCAACGGAATAACAGGAAGTAACGAGTGTGCACTCGTGTGCACTTTTCTCGTACTTGAAAATGACAGGAAATAACGAGTGTGCACTCGTGTGCACCTTCCTCGTCAACGGAATAACAGGAAACGACGCAAGGTGAGCAGGTGTAACTCACAGTAATCAGGACGATGTAAATCGACTAACTATTACAGCTGTGTGCGAGGTACAAAAGGGGAATTATTATTATTATTATTGATATGTATTCTTACCATTAAACAAACTTGAAGTCAGATTCGATCTGCGCACGCAAGGTTATCCTAAGTGTAGACGCAAAAAACAACTTATTTTAGGTCTAAAATATTCTAAGTCCCAAAAAAAAATTAAAATATTATAAGTCCCGACACAAAAAAATTAAAATAATATAAGTTCCGACACAAAAAAATTGAAAATATTCTAAGTCCTAACTGAAAGTACTTAAAATATTCTAAGTTCTTACTTGAAAAAATTCAAATTTTTTAAGTTCCGACACAGAAAAACTTAAACTATTCTACGTTCTGACACGGAAAAAATTAAAATATTCTAAGTTCTGACAGGAAAATATTAAAATATTCTACGTTCTGACACGAAAAACTTGAAATATTCTAAGTCCCGACACAAAAACATTATACCATTCTAAGTCCCGACTGAAAAAAGTTATTCTGAACTGACTTTTTCGCGTAGCCAACTGACCAGGATGAATCTCAGAGACAGACTTTGTGTCTGGACCAGTCGCTCCGGCCGTTTATATAGCGTCTCAAATACGTTGACGCTGCACGGTCTCACGGGTCCAGCAGTTACTAACTTCTGGTCAACGGTCTCGCGGCCGCCAACGGTTCTCTGTCTAACGCGTCCCTTATCTCGGCGCGTGCCTTATCTCAACATTGGGCCGTTGGCCCGGCCAAGCCAGTGACACTGGCCCCTTACAAGCAAACTTTGCCTTGGGAACATTTCGCGCACGAATAGTACAGAATATTTTACAACGTTTTGCCTAAATTACCTAAATATTTATTAAAAGGTTAATTGTACATTTAAGACTACTAAACTAATTTACAAAACGCTACTAATGCTTATTGTTTAACTATTATACAGGACAATAGATATATATGCGGTTACAATTAAAAACAGAACGTAAGTATTATGGCAAAATTATAGAAACGTAAATTTTAGAAACAATTATAATAATGTAAAATTTATTAATAAAAACACGCGGTAATAATAATTAACTCATAACATAACTAACCATACTAACAGCTGGAGCCACCATCGAAGCGTTGAAAAGTTCCCGAAAAGTCCCGGAATTTATCAAGATACTTTTTGACGTATATAAACATTTTGTTTCTTCCCACATGCTGTGTTTAACGACACATAGTCGATATTGTAAATGTAGGATATCTCGAGAACTAAGACAGCCAGGGCAAAACTAATTTTACAGAAACCCTTCTTCCACTGGTATGCACATTATGGCCATGGATAAAAATAAACAATCTAAATATCTTGCGAACCGGAAAAGTTACCGAAAACTGGTTGTATAATTCTTTATTCTATTACTTAAATGCAAAATACCACGTAATAAAAAATTGATAAATTTAATTGTTTAACCAATCGTTGGTTAACAACAATAGTTAGACGAAACACACTGGTATTGTGCAGTTTTTTACGCTGAAGACGATAGTGCAAACCGTTTTTTTGTATCATTTTTAGTTTCTGAAATCCGAATTTTGCAACTTACGGGTTGCAGTTTGGTTCTGATCTTGTGAGTTACTAAACTAATGACTAACGGTAACAGAAACATGATGATAACTCTTGCGGGTTGATAAATTACTCGGAAACGTGGTTTTTGGCAATTGTTAATTTACCGACCGTGGCAAACGTTTAAGTATGGTACAATGATGGTACTAGTAATATTACCACTTCTGGTACTTGAAAGGAACGGTAGTTATTAGTAGAACCCGGTACCGGCATGAGTTACCTCTTAACTTTGTGTCTTACGGCTTATTTTACTGTACTCGCATCTATTCGAAGTTTACATGCTATGGTCAAGAAGCGCAAAGCCTAACGGCGGTGGTTTTAAGGAAGACTCTTTTGACCAATCAGAACACCTTTTGATTTTTAACCGGATTTTAAAAGTGATTTTTGAACGAGACTTACCTAGTGGTATTTACACGGGTTTAAGGAGCTAAAAGAAGTGATAAAGCTACTGACCAATCAAATCGTTTCTCGCTTTTTTGACCATTTTCCTAAACGTACTTTTGAGAAAGATTTAGTGGACCCTACTTGCAAGCGTTTAGAAAGTTAAAAAATTGCACCAAAATTATTGACCAATCAAACGCGTTTTACTAAACTGGATAACCAGTGAGATTTCTTTTTCTTCTTTCAATGGTTTAAAACATGAATTTCAAGAGAAGGCTAACTTGGCGTAGTTGCTACGTGCTGTGTCAATTAGTACGGCAAGTTTTTGCACTTCAGCCAATCAGGTTGTTTGTCACCAGGCAATGAGCCAATTATATGGTTTTACTAATTGTGACCAATTTCCTGAACGAATTGTGAAGGAGGCAACAGTTGTTGCGATTTGTAGGCGTTTAGAGACTTAGAATTGACAAAAAACTGTTTTGACCAATCCGATAATGTTACGGATTTTTAACCAACTTTTTGGCCAATTTGTAGAAAAAGACTTACGGGAAATGACTTACAAGGACTTGACAAGTCGGAATCCACGATAAAATCATTGACCAATCAGATTGGTTGTTACTAGGAAGACGACCAATCAAATTTTGTCAGAGTTTACAACAGGTAACTTTTACTTGTAAACTAACAAAACGTGTAGTATACGTTAAAAGCAGTTATATGAACATAATGAAAGCAAAACAACAGTGAAAACGACACTTGCAAAATTGGTAGGTACAAAAACGCGACTCGGAGTAGTAAATTCTTAAGTTTAGGTGATGACACAGTGGTTTGGACCGTAGTTTAACGTCTTTGCGGACGCTTGACAATGGGAGATACTAGTGACAATACATGCTAATAAAATAAGATAAGAAGAAAAAAAATAGAAAAAGGTAAATCGGTTCAACCGGGGCTCACCATGTCTACGGACGTGACACTTTATCCCAGCTCCCGGTCATATCTTCATCCTCCGGCCCGGTATAGCTTCAAGGGTGACCAAAAAGGGAGGGCGTACGTCCGGCAGGTGTAAACGGCCGCAAGACCGTGACCCGGCTTCTGGAACGTAACATATTACGTAGATTCTAGCTTCTCACGAGTCAGTACTATACGTAAGACAAGAGAGGTGCATTACGAGCGCACGCTTGTCGTCTCCTTCCATTCCGTAGACAAGAATGGTGCTCACGAGAGCTCGCTTGTCGTTTCATTTTGTTCTGTAGACAAGAAAAGTGCTCAAGAGTGCACGCTTGTCATTTTCTTTCATTTTGTCGACAAAAAAGGTGATCACGAGTTCACGCTTGTCGTTTCCTTTCGTTCCGTAGACAAGAAAGGTGCTTACAAATGCACGCTTGTCACCTATTTTTAAGATATAAGAATGATAGACGTGCGATTTGATAGCATGCTTATTCTGTGTATCTGTTCTTAAAAGACACACCATCCAGGTACTCCTGCCCGCCAGAGGAAACGTCCCACGCGGGGAAGCAGAAACTATCAGTTGAAACATTTATTAAGGAATTACGCGCGTGATGGACAATTCGACCCGTTATACTTAGAGACAACCAACACCCGGTCGAAAAACACGGCAGGACGCGACGTGAACAGACTTCCGCGTTCAACAAATACAGGAGAACATTTTGCTAGGTCCTTTTTGTGCGTTACTTATAACAAGTATAACAAACGTAGGGAATCATCGCATTATTATTAAACCAAGGTGGGGGTAATACAACTCAGCAACCCAAGGTTGGTGTACTCGGCAACAATTCCGCCATCAGACCCGCGAGTTAAAGTATATACAGAGAAAAGACGAAAGATGTATTCAGAAAAGAGAACTAAGTATAAGTAAGTTCGCTATTTTGGAGAATACATAAGTCGGTAATTCTCTCGGTAACTAAGTTTGTAAGTACATCGTTAATAAAGTAGCGGTCGGTAATCCAAGAGACAGTCGGTAATCAGGCAACTGTCTATAATTGTCGGTAACTGTCGGTAATCACACAACAGTCGGTAATTGTCGATAATTAAACCGCAGTCCGTAACGGTCGGTAATCAAATAACAATCAGTAATTGTTAGTCCAGTCATCAATTCCCGACCAACATCCTCATTTTTCGCTCCGGTACAACTCAGTCGGCTGACCAAAAATGGAGAACGTACGTTCAACATGTGTAAACGGTGTCTTTGGACCGTGACTTTGCGCACTTGGACAAAACATAAAGAGATAAAAATTTGGTGGCAGCGGTGTGAGTTACTGAGGATATCGGGAATGAAACCGCAGAAAAACATAACAGGTGTTACGTCCCATAGACCGGGTCACGGATCTGCGGCCGTTTACACCTACCGGACGTACGTCCTTTTTTTTGGTCAACCCTGAGAGCTTACCGGGGCGGAAGATAAAGATATGACCGGGAGCTGGGGTAGGGTCGTCTGTTCCGGATAAAATCAAAGGGCCGTCAATTATGTATACTGTAGGGTCCTAAAGCGTATAAAAATCGTCGTTGTGTTCTGCGATAAAATCGATCTAAGCAAAGTGGCATTTCACGCACTTTTTTACCGGTCGATATATTGTTAAATTTTGCGAACACCTGGTGCACAACACATCCGTGGATTCGATCCCGATCGAGATACTGTGGCTTATCACGGCCTCGGGTATCAGGACGTCGTCCGTTTTGTGGGTACACCACGTACAGTGAATATTGTTGTTTAACATGTTAAGATAGGCCTGTGCCACCAACTGGCATCGGCCAAGGTTGTACTTCTGCAAGAAATCAAACGCTTCCGTCAACTCGATATACTCGCCGGATTTACTAAGAGATAGCGATCGTCTGATGCACATAGGTGGGCCTATTGTGCTAAATGTACATTGCTGGTTACTGTTTTCCGCACGAGACCTTTGTTGACGGTGCCCGGTTAGACCGATGCTCGTGAATGAATTTCCGATTTGGGTACAACACCTTGCGTCGCTCTTCCACGTACACCCAAAACCGTGGATCCGTCGAAAAAACTGTAGCCTGGTGAACAGTCCTACCGCGAGTAATCGGAATCAAACTCTATGTGGGTCGGGTGATCGTAATCCGCCCCGTAAATTTGTCATTACCAATAATTTGCGGAACCTGAGTAACGGCGCGTTCCACTGTATTTGTCGTGCAAGGGTTTGCGTTGCGTCCTTCCGTACTGGTCACATGGGCACGGGTAGTGTCAAGCACCGCGGAGTAGAAAAACTTAGTGCGTTCGTAGGCTCTTGGAAGGGCCCACAGGTGGTGCACCTTGCTTCTGCGTTGGGTCCGCCGCCTCCATTGCGGAGCCGGGACCTTTGGCTGATGGGAGTTTAGGACTAGATACAACAAAGAAGCGTGCACTCTTTATTGCACCGTTCTCACCGTAGTACCCAGGACCAGGTAGTCATAAGTGTCACTCGTGTGCACCTACCTCGTACTTTTAGAACGACAGGAAATGACGAGCGTGCATTCGTGTCAGCCTTTCTCGTCTTTGGAACAATAGGTAATGACGAGTGTGCACTCGTGTGCACTTCCTTCGTCAGCGGAATAACAGGAAATGACGAGTGTGCACTCGTGTACACCTTCCTCGTACTTTTAGAATGACAGGAAATAACGAGTGTGCACCCGTGTGCTCCTTCTTTATTACCAGAGTAACAGAAAATGACGAGTGTGCACTCGTGTGCACCTTCATCGTTTTTGGAGATAAAGTGACGTAGGGTGAGCAGTGATAACCAACAGTAATCAAAATAATGCAAAATCAACTAAATGTTACACCAGTGTGCGAGGTACAAAAAAGGAGAATTATTATTATTATTATGTACTCTAACCATCAAACAGACCCGAAGAAAGATTCAATTTGTACACGCCAAGTTATCCTACATGAAGACGCACAAAAAACCTATTCTAGGTCTAAAATATTCTAAGTCCTAATAAAAAAAAAATTTTTAATATTCTAAGTCCCAACACAGAAAAAATTAAAATATTCTACACAGATAAAATAGTATCAATTGAAAACGAAATATTTCCTACAAAGCGACACAGATGTTTTAAATTGGTAGTGTCTCAATTGTATTTTTTTTAGAAATTAATTAATTTTTCATCAAGGATTCGTTCGTGAAATTGTCACATGATTAATCAAAAGTCCGACGCGAGCAGTAAAATACAAGATAACCGTGTATGAGAAGTAATTTTTATTAACCGGTAACTGGCACGGCTTTTTTTACTATTCATGGCCGAACTGGCACCATCGAAAAATTAAGTGAATCCCACAAGATTTGGTATACAAGGGTTTTTTGAGTCGCCGAATCGATTCCGGGGGTTATTTTGTTGATCTGACACTCCCCAACCCCTAAAAAATAGAATTTAGGAGTGAGTTTTTTCAATTCTTTACNGTGTCGAATAAATCTGTGTCGAATCGAGCGGTGTCGAATCGTACTGTGGTCGAATAAATCTGTGTCGAATCGAGCGGTGTCGAATCGTACTGTGGTCAATAGAGTATCACCCCTCAGCAACCCAAAGTTGGTGTACTCGGCACAAATTCCGCCATCAGACCCGCGAGTTAAAGTATATACAGAGAAAAACCGAAAGATGTTGTATTCAGAAAAGAGAACTAAGAATAAGTAATTTCGTTATTTTGGAGAATACATAAGTCGGTACTTCTCTCGGTAACTAAGTCTGTAAGTACATCAGTAATAAAGTAGCGGTCGGTAATCCAAGAGACAGTCGGTAACTGACGGTAATCAGGCAACTGTCTATAATTGTCGGTAACTGTCGGTAATCACACAACAGTCGGTAATTGTCGATAAGTAAACCGCAGTCCGTAACGGTTGGTAATCAAATAACAATCAGTAACTGTCAGTCCAGTCATCAATTCCCGACCAATATCCTCATTTTCCGCTCCGGTAAAGGTCAGTCGGCTGACCAAAAATGGAGAACGTACGTTCAGCAAGTGTAAACGGTGTCGTCGGACCGTGACTTTGCGCACATGGAACATAAAGACGGAACATAAAAAGATAAAAATTTGGTGGCAGCGGTGTAAGTTACTGAGAATATCGGGATAAAAACCGCAGAAAAACATAACAGGTGTTACGTCCCAGAGACCGGGTCACAATCCTGCGGCCGTTTACACCTACCGGACGTACGTCCTTTTTTTTAGTCAACCCTGAGGGTTTACCGGGGCGGAGGATGAAGATATGACCGGGAGCTGAGGTAGGGTCGTCTGTTTCGGATTAAATCGAAGGGCCGTCAAGTATGTATACCGTAGGGTCCTAGAGCGTATATAAATCGTCGGTGTGTTCCGCGATAAAATCGATCTAAGCAAAGTGGCATTTCACGCACTTTTTTACCGGTCGATATATCGTTAAATTTCGCGAGCACCTGGCGCACAACACATTTGTGGACTGGGTCCCCATCGAGATACTGTGGCTTATCACGGCCTCGGGTATCAGGACGTCGTCCGTTTTGTGGGTACACCACGTACAGTAGATATTGTTGTCTAACAAGTTAAGATAGGCCTGTGCCACCAGCCGGCATCGGCCAAAGTTGTACTTCTGCAAGAAATCAAACGCTTCCGTCAACTCGATATACTCGCCGGGTTTACTAAGAGGTGGCGATCGTCCGATGCACATAGGTGGGCCTATGTGTGCTAAATGTACATTGCTGGTTACTGTTTTCCGCACGAGACCTTTGTTGACGGCGCCCGGTTAGACCAATGCTCGTGAATGAATTTCCGAATTGGGTACAACGGGTGATACTCTATTGACCACAGTACGATTCGACACCGCTCGATTCGACACAGATTTATTCGACACCAAATTATTCGACACCGTACGATTC
>NW_018023053.1:0-4012 GCF_002006095.1 Pseudomyrmex gracilis | reverse complement strand
GTACGGTGTCGAATAATTTGGTGTCGAATAAATCTGTGTCGAATCGAGCGGTGTCGAATCGTACTGTGGTCAAACGGAACCCGCCCGGGTACAACACCTTGCGTCGCTTTTCCACGTACACCCAAAACCGTGGATCCGTCGAAAAAATCGTAGCCTGGTGAACAGTCCTACCGCAGGTAATCGGAATCAAACTCTATGTGGGTCGGGTGATCGTAATCCGGCCCGTAAACCTGTCATTACCAATAATTTGCGGGACCCGGGTAACGGCGCGTTCCACTGTATTTGTCGCGCAAGGGTTCGCGGCGCGTCCTTCCGTACTGGTCACATGGGCACGGGTAATGTCAAGCACCGCGGAGTAGAAAAACTTAGTGCGCGCGGAAGCTTTTGGAAGAGCCCACAGCTGGTGCCCCCTGTCCCTACGTTGGGTCCGCCGCCTCCTTTGCGGAGCCGGGACCTCTGGCTAATGGGAGCTTAGGAATAGATACAACAAAGAAGCGTGCAATCTTTATAGTACCGTTCTCACCGTAGTACCCAGGACCAGGTAGTCATAAGTGTGCACTCGTGTGCACCTACCTCGTACTTTTAGAACGACAGGAAATGACGAGTGTGCACTCGTGTGCAGCCTTTCTTGTCTACGGAACAATAGGTAATGACGAGTGTGCACTCGTGTGCACCTCCCTCGTCACCGGAATAACAGGAAATGACGAGTGTGCACTTGTGTGCACCTTCCTCGTACTTTTAGAATGACAGGAAATGACGAGTGTGCACTCGTGTGCCCCTTCTTTATTACCGGAGTAACAGGAAATGACGAGTGTGCACTCGTGTGCACCTTCATCGTTTTTTGAGATGAAGTGACGTAGGGCAGCGATAACCAACAGTACTCAAAATAATGCAAAATCAACTAAATGTTACACCAGTGTGCGAGGTACAAAAGAAGAATTATTATTATTATTATTATTATGTACTCTAACCATCAAACAGACCCGAAGTCAGATTTGATTTGTACACGCAAAGTTATCCTAAATGAGGACGCACAAAAAACCTATTCTAAGTCTAAAATATTCTAAGTCCCAACTAGAAATAATTAAGGTATTCTAAGTTCTAACTGGAAATACGTAAAATATTTTACGTTTTAATTGGAAAGAAGGAAAATGTTTTAAGGTCTAACTCGAAATAATTAAAATATTTTAAATTCTAACTTAAAAAAAATTAAAATATTTTAAGACCTAACTGAAAAGAAGTATTCTGAACTGACTTTTTTGGGAACGAAGTGAACGGGTTGAATCTCGGAGACAGACTGTGTGTACGGACCAGTCGCTCCGGCCGTTTATATAGCGTCCCAACTACGCTTACGCTGCATGGTCCCACGAGTCCAGCGGTCACTGGCTCCTGGTCAACGGTCCCGCGGCCGCCAACGGTCCGCGGTCTTACGCGTGCCTTATCTCGGCGCGTGCCTTATCTCTATTTCGGGCCGTTTGCCTGGCCGAGCCAGTGGCCCTGACCTCTCACAAGCAAACTTTGCCGTGGGAACACTTCGCGCACGAATACTACAGAATATTGTACAATGTTTTGCCTAAATTAACTAAATAGTAATTGAAAGGTTAACTGTACATTTGAGACTACTGAACTAGTTTACAAAACGCTAAGAATGCTAATTATTTAACTATTATACAGGACAATAGATGCGGTTACAATAATAAAGCAAAATAATAATATTAAGTATTTAGGCAGAAGTAACGTAATTAAGTAAGTAGTTATAGAAACTATTATAATAATGTAAGATTTAATTAATAAAGACATAAGGTAATAAAATTTTATTTATAATATAATTAATAATACTAATAGCAGTGACCATCACTGGGGAGTTGAAAAGTTCGCAAAAAGTCCCGGAATTTGTCAAGATAATTTTTGACAAAAATAAACATTTTGTTTATTAACACATGTTGTGTTTACCGACACATAGTCGATATTGTAAATTTAGGATATCTTGAGAACTAAGACAGCTAAGGCAAAACTAATTTTACAGAGGCCCATACGGCAATCAGTAGAAAGAAACACTTTAAATATTTTGCGAACCGTAAAAATTACCAAAAAACGGGATTTTAATCCTCTGTTCTATTACTTAGATGCAAAATACCACGTAATAAGTAATTGATAATTTTAAGTATTTAAATTATTGTTTGTTAACAACAATAGTTAGACGTTTTAAAACACACTGGTATTTTGCAGTTTTTTACGTTGAAGACGATGGTGCAAACCGTTTTTTTGTATCTCTTTTAGTTTCTGAAATACTAATTTTGCAACTTACGGGTTGCCGTCTGGTTCTGATTTGAGATTACTTCACTTATGACTAACGGTAAGAGAAATATGATGATATTTCGTGCAGGTTGATGAATCATTCGGAAACTTGGTTTTTAGCAATTGTTAATTTACCGACCGTGGCAAATGTTTAATTATGCTAAAATGATGGTACTGGTAACAGTACCGACTCTAGTACTTGAAAGGAACGGTAGTTATTAGTAGAATTGGTTACCGGCAGGAGTTATCGTTTACCTGTGTTTTTCGGCTTACTATATTTCACTGTACACGCATCTACCTTAAACTTCTAGTTTATGGTCAGCACGTAAGGTAGTGTTTTAAAGGAATTTTTCGCTTGACCAATCAAATCGTTTTTGTCGTTTTTGAACGAATTCCCGAAGAGATTTCAAGAAGAGACTTACAGGATGATACTCGCAAGAATCCAGAGAATTAGAAAATGCAACACAATTATTGACCAATCAAAACGCGTTTTACTGAACTGATTAACCTATCAAATTTTTTTTACTTTTTTCAATGGTTTAAAACATGAATTTCAAAAGCTGGCTTAGGCCTGGTTTATGCGGGCAATAACTGGTAACTTATGCCGGAACCGGTAGAGTTTAACTATAGGATTTCAATGCTTCTGTTTATACGCATTCGGCAATTTCGTATGAACAAAAGCATTAAAATCCTATAGTTAAACTTTACCNGTTCCGGCATAAGTTAACAGTTATTGCCCGCATAAACCAGGCCTTACTTTGCTTAGTTGCTACGTGCTTTGTCAATTAGTACGGCAAGTTTTGCACTTCAGCCAATCAAGTTGTTTGTCATTAGGCAATCAGCCAATCAGATGTTTTTACTGAATTTGACCGGTTTCCCGGACGAAAAATAAAATGTGTTACAGCAGTAACTAAACATCTAAATAATTAATTCAAATATCATAAAAAACGATATTAAATTGCTGTTTAAAAATAAAATAATATAAGTAATACTTCATAAACAAGTTAAGATATTTAGTATGGTTTAAAACTAGTAAGAAATTTCTACGGTGTTAAAAATCGATTGCTGGATGTGTTTTGCAAATATGTATATAACATTTTTAAGGTAAATTGGTATATTATTAACAATAAAAAAATTATATTAACATAAAAAATAAATAATAACTCCAGAATAAAATCTTTTTTAGTCTTTTATTAAAATGTTTTAAAAATATTACTAGCAGAATACAATCATAAAGACAAGTATGATTAAAAAAAGATTAATACAGAAGATTAATTTCAAAAAATTATAGTGACCACCATTGCTCGTCTTGAGAATGTAAGAATAACAATCTTGATAATATTTTCTTTTTTAATTTATTTTGTTGTTGCGTCAAAATCAATCCAGCTTTTGAAAAAAGCTGTCGCGTCCGTAGACGTGAGCATGGTGAGCCCCGGTTGACCCGTTTAACTTTTTTCTTTTTTTTTCTTTTTTTCTTATTATCTTATTTTATTACCATTTGTTGTCAGTAGTATTTCCCAATGTCAATTGTCCGCAAAGACGTTAAACTACGGTTCGAACCACTGTGTCATCACTTAAACTTAAGAATTTACTACTCCGAGTCGCGTTTTTGTACCTACCAGATTTGCAAGTGACGTTTTCACTGTTGTTTTGCATTCATTATGTTCATATAACTGCTTTTAACGTACACTACACGTTTTGTTAGCCTACGAGT
>NW_018023052.1:14579-16357 GCF_002006095.1 Pseudomyrmex gracilis | reverse complement strand
ATATATACAGGGTGTCCCAGAATTGCCGTACAATCTCTCGTAGGCAGGTAGAAGGAATAAAACTGAGTCGAAAAGTCCTGAACCATTTTTTTCTATTATTTATAATAAAGGAGTAAATTATTGAGTAAATCAGGCCAATCAACGCCGACCTTTAGCCAGGCGCACGTTAGTGAGCCACGCGCCTGGTGTGTGTGAGCACTCCGCGCAGTTCACTGCGTGCGCCTGGCTAAAGGTCGGCGCTGATTGGCCTGATTTACTCAATAATTACTCCTTTATTATAAATAATAGAAAAAAATGGTTCAAGATTTTTCGACTCAGTTTTATTCCTTCTACCTGCCTACGAGAGATTGTACGGCAATTCTGGGACACCCTGTATATATATTTAATGTTTTTCAATAATCTACAAATAATCTAAAAACTTTAAAATTATCGCAGTTAATTTTTAATAAGAATTAATAAAAATGTAATAATAAATGCATCTTAAGATGTTTAACTCATCTTTATTAATAATATTATCTACTTTTTCCAAGATTATAGCCCCTTGCACAATGGACGGAATAGCGATAGCAATAGAAATAATACCAGTTGTAAAGAGTTTATATTTATAAATAACTGTAGGAACAGCGGAATCTAACATACAAAAATACACATGTATCAATGCAGATCAGAAAATCAGAATAAGCAATAGCGATAAAATTTTCGACGAGTTGGAATCCTGTGTCTAAAACTGTGTTATTTCTATCGTTATCGCTATTTCTTCCATTGTGCAAGGGGCTTATAAGTCATGGAAAAGCATTTTGCGTTGTCATATTGGGTGTGTTTTGCCGAAGTTAGCGCTACGTAGTGCTACGTAACGGCTTCATGTAGCAGTTGCAACTGCTGCGTTACTTCTGCTGGACAGTATTGCTACGCGCAGCATGTTCTAAAAAATGGCGACCACTACTTAGAACATGCTGCGCGTAGCAATACTGTCCAGCAGAAGTAAAGGCCATTGCACGTAGCAAAAATTTAGACGTAGTCGCAAGGTCGTAAGCAAATCGACCAATCGCTGGCCAGCATTCCAACTAATGTAAGATAATACTGGTCTGTAATTGGTTAAATTGCTTACGACCTTACGGTTACGGCTAAAATTTTTTCACGTGTAAAGAGCCGTCTACAATAGAGAGTTGTAGGCCGTAATAGTAAGAAATTGACCAATCACAGACAAAGTACAGAAGAATAATCGATTGTGATTTGTCAATTTCTTAGGGCGATGTCCCATTGAGCGGAAATCTATAGCGGAACGGAATGTGCGGAACCAGCTCGACCAATCGCAACCACAGAAAAAGCGAAGGAAAGAAAACGGAATGGCTATAATTGGTCGAGCTGGTTCCGCACATTCCGTTCCGCTATATATTCCGCTCAATGGGACATCGTTCTTACTGTTACGGCCTACAACTCTCCATTGTAGACGACCCTTAATGGCCCTAACGCAGCAGTTGCAACTGCTACATAAAGAGCCGTCTACAATGGAGAGTTGTAGGCCGTAATAGTAAGAAATTGACCAATCACAGACAAAGTACAGAAGAATACTCGATTGTGATTTGTCAGTTTCTTACTGTTACAGTCTAAAACTCTCCATTGTAGACGACCCTTAAAGCCGCTACGTAGCGCTACGACATATCAAGAGGCACGGTAGTGCCTCGCGCCAAGTATATGCGCAAACGAAGTGCGCGCGCGCTGCGCGAGGTACCCCGTGCCTCTTATACGCGAAATTTAGCCGAGAGCCTTTTCGAGAT
>NW_018023052.1:8597-13734 GCF_002006095.1 Pseudomyrmex gracilis | reverse complement strand
TGACATCTACAATATTAGATATATAAATTATTACTATTATTATTATAGATATATATATTAGATATATAATTATTACTTATTTATAAAACAATTAATTTAATATTTCATACAATTATGTAAAATTAAAAAATTAACAAATTTATTATACATAAAAAATACAATGCAACTCATTTTTCCGTCTCACTTAACAGACTGCGGACTGTCGGGTAGACATTTATAAAATTTCTATGGCCTGTTCTACAATACAGTCGTAAGGAGTTCGGTCTGAGACGGCGCACGAGTCGCATTGAGTGTGTTTCCTGTGCCTTCATCTGTGCCTTTTCCTACCTCCTGGTGATTTGTGACAAGCGTACGCGAGTTTTTAGCTTCGCATTTAAGTGAGTACTCCCCGCTGGGGATCTTGAGCCTGCCGTTTTTCGGCGTTTTTCTTTATTTTACGGATAGTTTTTTTTTGGCGGGCTTTGCCGCCATCTTTGCTGACTGCTTTTACTTTTGCTACGTATTTTAACTGAGTAGCTCTCTTTCTCAAGAACTTGTTCTCAATAATAGTCTTTCGCCGAACGATATCGGCCGATGTCTGCTAGCATGGAGGTTGACTTCGGCGACCCGGGTGCTGACCACCCGAGTGCGCCTAAAGCAACCATAACCTTGGTGCCGTCTGCCTGCTCGAGCTCTGCTCGGCCGGTCGAAGGCTTAACGGTGGAACCTAACCAGGGTCCACGCGACAGGCAGAACACTGCTGGAAGCACGGTTCAAAAAAGACCGTCCGAGGGCGTTGATCCTCCTCGAAAAAAGGTGAGTACTCCTTTGTCCAGCACACAAAGAGCACTCATTCTCAATAGGTATGGTGCCGGGTCAAGGGGCCCTTTTCTCGTTCATATGGAGTGTTGTAGGTCTGAGCCTCCGACCGGGAGCCCCGGTTCGGATCGCATGCCTGAGAAAAGTAGCATTAGTGTTCTCGGCATGGGGAAAAAGCTTAACTGTCTTGTTTATTCCGCCTTTCTGCATGCCCACGATTTAAAGAGCATTGGGAGAAATAAGTTTTCCGTGTGTTTCTNGTCTGGAAATGAGGCTAATTCGTTTGTTGAATCGTTCCAGAAAGTAGCGGAGGAGATCACTTCCCGGGACTCTTGGGTGGCCTTTGTACCAAGCTTTTGAGTTGTGAAAAAATATGTATTGCGTGGAGTGGACGATGATGACTCGCCCGAGGAGGTGCTTTCAAACATCAGGCCTCCCCCCGACTGGGTCGAATCATGGACCCCACCCTTCGAAGTAGTTAGGATGCAACGGAAAGTTTTCGGTGAGGATAAAAAGTCGTTTACTCTTAAGAACACGAATAGCTATATCTTGAGGTTCAGAACACAGTATGTACCCCAGTCTTGTTTTTATATGGGGAAAAGAGTGTTTCTCTCTCCTTATGTGTATAAAGTTAGGCGGTGTGGCTTCTGTCAGCGGTTTGGCCATACGCAAGCCAGCTGCAAACAGTCACGCAGTAGGGACAAGGCCGTCTGCGAGAAGTGCGCTAAGGTTGGTCACTTCAAACCTGACTGTCCCAACCAGTTGCCGGAGTGCATCAATTGCATCCGCGCCGGGACCGGAAATACTGGCCATCAGGCTTCCGCCCCGGGTTGCTCTGCGTTTCTTAGACAAAAAGGTATCCACAAAGTTATGGCGCAACGCGATCTGAACTTCAAAGAGGCGTCGTTGTTGTATGACAGGACGGGTGGCGTTACCGAGCCCGTGGGCACTCCCGGGTCCTTTGTTCCGTACCCGTCTCTTGGTGAGTTCATCACTAACAGAGCTGTCTTCAGGTTCTCAGCCAAGTCGAAACGGGATGGCCACGGTACGTCGGGCTCAACTGTGCTGAGTCGTAACGGCGTTACCCTCTCGTCAAACTCCTCGGTCGCCAGGTTATGGGTTTGATTCGACTTCTGGAACAGCACCTAGCTTTACGAACGCGGATTGCGTGGGGAGGAGAAAAAATGATGGGCCGCCCCCATCCTCAGTCTCTTCCTCCGCCGGGCGCTTTAAGCCTGGCTCAGTCTGTCTATCTCCTTCGTCCCGGGAGGCAGGTGGTGGGGACACCGGTACGCCCTTGTCGTCCACAACACCCCCTTCAGCCTCCTCCTCTAGGGCCGGCTCTGCCGTTAGAGTTCACCCTCTAACTTCAAGTCTTCAAGAACAAATTATATCTATTCTTCACAAACTTAAACTCACCCACTCTTCTGACAGCAATGATGAAGACCGCGCTGATTTACGTAATGTTGTAACATCCTTGTACAACACTATCGTTGGACTAGATTAGTCTTTTACCTAATCTTCTATGTATGTATATCATAGAAATATACTCACTGCTCAGCTCTCTTCGTATCTAAACTTCTCTTTCTTTTTCGGTCAAAAAAGAGTTTACAAGTAAAGAAACCATAACGCACCATAACGCGTCTATAAATCTGGTTCAGTGGAACTGTCGTTCCCTGATTCACAAAATTAACGAAGCTAGACTCCTTCTCCANGAGAGCTGTGCCCATNTAGCTGCTTTCTGCNAAACCTTCATGGATCGNTCATCCATCATNACGTTCNNCAANCACGANATAGTGTCCTCNGACCGAAATCGGCGAGGCGGAGGTGTCGCTCTAGCCATNGCCAAGCACTTTAAATTTCAAATTATAATTAACTCGGACCTAAGTAACCTCTGCCAAGTGAATGCAGTAGAGGTCATCGCTGTTAAAATCCTTCTACCAGACATGCAACACTTACATGTTTTTTCTGTGTACAGTCCTCCCCGGACCTCTGGCACTTCCACTCACCCGGATTTTTGGAAATCCTTCTTTCAAATCTGCGCTACTTATGACCCTGCCGTTTGCGGTGATTTCAACGGTAAAAGTCCTCTGTGGTGTGGCTCCCTCCTCTCTGGAAGTGGCGAATGCAAAAAAATCGAGGCCGCCGTACTTGACTCGCCTTGGACTGTACTGAATGATGGCAGCTTTACTTGGGCTTCGGCTGATCTTTCTCAACGGTCAGCCATCGATCTAACCATAGTATCAAGCGGTCTCTCCGCGCGTTGTCAATGGTCTGTGCTTGAGTATCACCATGGCAGTGATCATTTTCCCATTTTAACTCGCATCAATAGTCGGTTCAGGGGTAAAATACCTTGCCGCCCCTTTTTCTCCACCAAAGACGTCGACTGGACCTGCTTTCAACACCTATGCCGCTCGATCTCTGAGTCCTTTCAAATCTCAGAGATAAACGTAGAGAGTCGTACACCCAACTCATCACTCAGATAAGCGCAGCCCTGGAGTCTGCTGGTGCCAAAAAAAATTTCTTCTTCACAACCTTCTCGCAGGCCTCTCTCCGTGGTGGGACGACTCCTGCTCTCAACAAGTCAGGATAAAACGAGCCGCCTTCTCCAAGTTCAAAGCCCACCCCTGTCTGTCAAGTCGGCCCCCGGCCCAGACTTGATCTCTAATAATATAATTTCCTATTTTCCACAAGAACTTCATTTGCTCTTTCTGCAGTTGTTCAACTTTATGCTTGACAAGCAACAGTTTCCTGACCAGTGGAAAGAGTATTTTGTCGTATTTATTCCAAAACCGGGAAGAAAGGAAGCGTATCGTCCCATTTCCTTGACCAGCAATATCCTAAAGTTGCTGGAAAAGATAATGTGCAGAAGAATGGAATGGTGGGTTGAAAACAACAGCCTCATACCGCCTTTCCAATTCGGCTTTCGTAGGGGCCTGTCTTGCACCGATAATCTTGCGGTACTTATCTCTAAAATCAAGATGGCGAACAATAACCGCCAAGTCACTGGTGCCGTTTTTCTGGACGTGGAGGGCGCCTTTGATAACGTGGCCCCTCCTACCTTACTTTCTATGCTTTTCATCTTAGGACTTCCTAGCAAGTTTGTTGGCTTCGTCTCGTCCGTCGTCTCGTTTCGTCGCTTGAAGGGCTATGCGTCAGGCATCCCTCTTTAACAACGAACAACGGTCAGAGGACTGCCCCAGGGCTCGGTACTTAGCCCTGTTCTTTTCAATATTTATATGTCTACAGTTGAGACCTGCCTTCCTCTTCCAGTAAACATTATCATGTACGCAGACGATATCGCCATTTACTGTTCGCACCCGTCCATAGACTTTGTCACCCAACAACTTAACATCGCTTTAAACAATTTGAGCTCTTATTTGGGGGAACTCGGACTAAGACTTTCTCCAGATAAGTCGGTAGCCACGTTCTTCTCACTTAATACCTTGCGCAACACTAAATGGCTCATTAAAAAGAATAAAATACGTGTAGCCTTAAATGACGTTGAAATACGTGTCGAGTGGACGGTCCGCTTTCTCGGGGTCTACCTTGACTACGCACTTAAGTGGAAAAAGCACGTAGCCGAGGTAAGAAAACGAGTGCTCCTTCGTATTAATGTGTTAAAAGCTATTACAGGTGTAAAGTGGGGAGCTCACCCCAGTGTCATGTCTACGGCGTACAAGGGTCTGGTTCGCTCAGTTCTGGACTGGGGTTGTCAGGTGGTTTCCTCGCTGGGTCCCAGGGAGGAGTGTGTACTTAACCGCCTCCAGTACGCATGTATCCGACTTGTGTGCGGGTTCATGCGGTCCACCCCCGTTCTTCTGGACACGGTTAACGAACATTCGCTGTCGTGTAGACGTAAGTATCTAACCAGCAAGTATGTGTGTCGGATAAGCGCTAGGACTAGTCATCCGTTGAACCCAGTCTTAAGCCAGGTTTCCCAGGGATGGGATCCCATCTGTGTAGACGACAGTTTCGACCTTTTTAGTGTTGCCTCAGAGCTTGCTCCTCTTACGATGCGGGTCGAGACGTCCTCCCTTCCAGGTCCTCTTTCCGCTCCGTATATGGCACGGTTTACGCGTTGCTTGGTAGATACCGAGTCAGGACTCGAGTTCCGCAACTCTCCGTCTCCTCGACAGTCCTTCGCTGACTTTTTAAACAAGGAAAACGTTAGCTGTGTGTTTTTTACAGATGGTTCTCTGCAACCGCCAACGGGTGCTCTCCTTCCAGAGTGGGGTATGCAGTCGTGGCCTTCCATCCCGAATTGGTCCACTATGCGCGTCTGGACGACCACTCTACCATATTTGACGCTGAAGCAAAAGGCATCCTCTGTGCTTTG
>NW_018023052.1:5469-8307 GCF_002006095.1 Pseudomyrmex gracilis | reverse complement strand
TGAGGAGGCTCGCTATAAGGGCAAACGCTACTTCGACCTAAAAGGCGCAGTTTTGGGTAAGCCGTGGTATGAGCGATACAAAAAACCGTTACCGAGAACGTTAATCTCGCTCATCACACGGATTAGGTCGTTTCACGTTGGAGTCAACTCCTATCTAGCAGACAAAAATATTGTAGATTCTGCCGCCTGCAACTGTAGATACGTAAACCAAGACCTAGACCACGTCTTTTTCCATTGTCCAGAAAATAAAGAAAACTCCGATAAACTTCTTATAGACCTTTTTCACTGCGGCTTCAGTCCGCCAGTCAAGGTCACAGATATCGCGTTCTCAAAAAGCCTTTGCGCCAAATTCGCGTTGCTATATTACGTCACAAAAACCAAAATCACCATATAGTATCCCCTACATTTAAATCTCTACTTTTCCTATACAAGCTACTCCGGCCCAAACCAAAAACAGTCAGTCATTCCTCAAACACACTCCATCTAATGAGTGTGCGCCGTCTGGTGGAAAGCTACCGCTCTCCCACCAAACACAAATCAGTCATAGAATGGCGTATGGACTAACTGTTATAAGTCCAAGAGCCACAAGCGCACCAAACCAAACCAATACAGTCGTAAGCTGTAAGTCGTAAGAAATTGACCAATCACAATTGATTATTTTTTTGTAATTGATCTGTGATTGGTCAATTTCTTACGACTTACAGCTTACAACTGTATTGTAGAACAGGCCTATCCGGTGTGATTAAAAAATGAGATGCAAAGCATGTAATATTACTTGCACCACAGCATACTCAACATGTTCCATTCATACATTATATAAAAATATTACAATAAAAACTATAATACAACACAATAATACAATAAAAACTATAACTACTACATATATATATACATATACTAATACATAAATATAAAAGATAGTAATTAAAATACATATATATCATGAGAAAACAAAATAAAAAAGTACAAATATTTGAAACACTAAATTAAAATATTATTATATATTGTTCANTCATACATACATACATGTCCATTCATACATTATGCAGCTAAAATTTTCCTCAGATTGACATGTCCCGCTATCGCAAAGACGTCGATGCCTTTTTTCCGATGTCATCAACCATAACCACCACTGCCAATGCCTGAAGGCACATTTTCTCCGATAATGCTCGGGAGGGCCGCGAGAAAAGCATGACTTCTTCAGGCACATGAATCTAAGTAAAAGAATCCTACCTAAATTATCTTTCTTCTTCCTGCTTGCTCGGAAAATTTGTCACAATACACACTACACTGTATTATACAACTGTACACAACACAACACTGAACTTTAAATGACTTTAAATAAATAGAAAGCCAAACCGTTGCAAACCGTTTAGCTAGTTGGCTACAATTGTCTACAGTTGCCAACAGTTGAGCACTCGTTCCAACATGGCGGCCGACAGTGCTGCGATCTACGGCTGTACCGTCAAACTCGACTTCCGTTCCCAAAAAATAAAGAGAGTTACGACCCCCTGGTGTCTTGCTCGCGTAGCGGGCTTGGTAGAAGCAAAGCAGAACACATAGTACAGACGGCGTCAAAAATTCGCGGAGTAAGCGCGGGGATCGGAGGGCAAGCGGGGCGGTTGCTCGTAGCGCCAGCGAGCGCCGTACGAACTAAATAGTAGCAATTGATTGTTCGCAACTACGTCGTGTCGATAATATAACTACTCTTCTTTTCAATTTTCTTCTCAAAACGTATTGGCCATTTACTAAATATCTAACGTTAACAATTAACATGTATATGTATATATGTGTGTAATAAATAAAATTATAATTGTGATGTGTGTAAAGCTTCAACAATTTAAAAAATATTTAACAGAACAATGGCTCTTAGGAGCAGACACAGATGTAGAGGTGCCAATTTTAACTTTGTTTATTATAAAAGTTAAAGTAGAACGTTTTCGATCTGTGGTTTACGTCATTTTCAATACAATAAATAGTGCTGGTAATTAACGCCGGTGTCGACAGACTATAAATGTTCTAGTGAGGCCGCAACGTACAAGTAAGAACTGACAAACTGGAGATAATAAAATTATAATGTTTCCGGTATATAGAAAAAACGTACATTGTAAAAGTCTTGTTTAAAAAATTATATACTATTATATATAGCCACTAAATAAACAATTATATTAGAGTATTATTATATTATATTATATCTATATATTTTGTGTATACACAATTATATATATGTAGAAATAGAAACACACATTAAAAAATGAATAGGGCAAACAGTGCATAAGTAAGAAGAAAAAGATTATAACAAATAGATATATGCCGAAAGTTGAATAAGGTTCTGTCAAAAGTAATGTATCATATGTGTATAATTATTTTTATATATTATCAAATTGTTTCACCGCGATATTATTTTTATATGAATAAACTCTATTAATTTTGACATAAGCTTATTCAACTTTCGGCATATATCTATTTGTTATAATCTTTTTCTTCTTACTTATGCACTGTTTGCCCTATTCATTTTGTAATGTGTTTCTATTTTTACATATATATAATTGTCCCACACAAGACAAAAACTCCATTAGACGTCTATTAGACGTCGACAACTCCATGCGACATCTAATAGATGTCTAATGGATGTCTGGATGGATGGATGTCTGTGTTGGGTGTATACACAAAATATATATATAATATAATATAATATAATAATATTCTAATATAATTGTTTATTTAATGGCTATATATAATAGTATATAATTTTTTAAACGAGACTTTTACAATGTACGTTTTTTCTATATACCGGAGACATTATAATTTTATTTATCACACATATATATATTGTGA
>NW_018023052.1:0-2969 GCF_002006095.1 Pseudomyrmex gracilis | reverse complement strand
ATTTTGACGCGAGTACGCGTCTGGCGCCCAAAATTAGATCCAAGGATCCGTCGGCTCGGTACAGTGGTTGCTCGGTTTAACACCCTTTTCTCTCCTGCTGATCTAGACGTTTCCTATCTCGCGGACTTCCGTCCGTGTCCCGTGTTCGTATTTCCGTTTCGGGCGGGACGACGCGGAAATTTCGTAAGACCAGAGAAAAAACGTCACAATATACATACATGTTATTTGTTAACGTTAGATATTTAGTAAATGGCCAATACGTTTTGAGAAGAAAATTGAAAAGAAGAGTAGTTACATTATCGACACGACGTAGTTGCGAACAACCAATTGCTACTATTTAGTTCGTACGGCGCTCGTTGGCGCTACGAGCAACCGGCCCGCTTGCCCTCCGATCCCCGCGCTTACTCCGCGAATTTTTGACGCCGTCTGTATGTCTGCGCTCTTTCACATATATATAATACTCTTATATTGCTAGTACGGTGCCGACCTGAAGCCCAAATGTTACGGTGCAGACAATATAGTAGCCTCTCTCTCGCGCAAGGTCCAGCTGCTTTGTGCGCGTGCGGTGAACATTCAAGCACACTTGCGCATTTCTCTTTGTCGCGTTCTTTCTCTCACTTTCCAATGCTTTGTCTCGCTCGCACTCGCTTAGTAGACGTGTCTGCGCATAATGACGCTCGACTATCTATGCCCATATTTGGACTTTGTGCGTCTCTCTTTCTCGGGTTTCGTGCCTCTCATTGCGAAGATACGCGACTAGCAATATAGGAGTATTATATATATGGCTCTTTCACGAGCCGAACAGCCGAGTGTGACTTCACGCACACGGACGGCGGTTCTCGCTGTGTGCGTGCCCCTACTACCTCGGTGCTCTTGGTGCTGGCCGTCCCGATCTAGCAACACTGCCCATCCGTTCGCGCGAGCAACTAACTCGAACTGTACGAGGAATTCACGCCACGAAACGCTCCCATCGAACACGTCGGACTTAAGGTAAATATCCCAGTGATTAAACGTGTCCCAGTACTTAAACACTCACTTGAATTTTCATTTATATTAAACTATTTTACTGATATTTACAATAATCGAAAGTTTTATTAATATTTTTAATTGTATTATTATTAAAACATCGTAATAAAAGTTTTCTAAACAGTAAATGTGATAAAAAAATAGTTTTTGAGAGTAGTAGCAAATTTATTGCGTTCTCAACTCTTACGGTAGCGGTTTGCGTAAGACAAAGTATATTCTTCTTAAGGTTATAATTAACTACACAAAATAAACTTTTTGTTCAGTAAAGATTTTTCAAACTCAGTATAGACTATAGATTGATAAAAAACTTTGTTCTATCTTTAATTGTTAGTTATAATAATTAAATTATCGTGTTTATGTACTAGTACGAGAATCCGCCGGTGGCGGAGTTGTTAAACACTTGATTCATCATAGCGTAGTTAGTTTTGCATACACGTATTGAGTGATATTTGTGCGACAAAACATAATTTGCAACAAATCAGTAAGTAGTTTTGTGTTTTTATGGTTTCATTTTATCTAAACGTACTAAAATAATAATATTTCAAACTAAAATATATAAATATTATATGATAAAGTAGATGACTTGTTTTCATAACCTTATCAAAAAATTATGAAACTCTAGGATTAAGTAAGCTCTAGTTTTGTAAAATTTTCAAATTTTTTAGTGATTTGTAATAAATCTATAACTTTTCATGGAATAAAATGCATGAATAATTTGTTCCTGTTCTATATTGTCGTGTTAATAATAGCGTTTAAGTACTGGGACAAGATAGTTTAAGTATTCGGACAAGTTAGAAAACCTGTTTAAGCACTGGGCCATAGCAGGTATGTTAGAATTCGATTAATTTACTTTGTTTTTCTTTATAAACCAGCTCTTTGAAGCTATATTTAGTGAAAATATAGTCTGGTTTTTTAAATAAATACTAATATTCACCAACAAAAGTTAAATTATACGAGTATGATTTGTATAAGTTAAACAACTCTCTTAAACATTTAAGTATTGGGACATTTACCTTAATTGTAATTTTCGATAACCCGCCCGCTCGACCGGAAAATAAATTAGAAGCTGACTCGCCTGACGCATTTTGCCGGAACCGCGCCTCCAGACGCATAGACGTAGAATATATAGACTGTGCGTTTGGCTGAAAAGATGTCTTCAACGTTGAGAGAGACAACATACTTTGAATAGTAACTCTCTCTCTGTCTATCAATGTCTGTGGTGGGATCAGGGCCTACTGTTTTATATCACCTAATCTGCCATCACCCCTTAATCTCTTTCACTCCTTTTCACCCCCACTATTTTTCTATCCCCACTTTTCCACTACTATTCAATCAATCAGCAAAGACTTCTTTTTCCCCCACTACTTTGCTAGACAAAGATGAGGCTACTATTCAACACCGGCTGTCTCTTTCAACGTTTTGAAGACATTTTCTTAACATGGCAAAGGTAGAGAACGCGCAGTCTATACATTCTACGTCTATGTCCAGACGTCGCATCTTCTCTTCTTTCTGACGAAACGATTCTTTTTCCAGTCAACGCTCCTCCCGCAGCTGCTTCAACTCCTGCAGGACCGCACGCAGCGTTTCACTCTCGGACGTTGCCGTCGCCTCCGCCGCTCTCGTCGTAGCCTGATTGCGCGTTTTCCGCGGCAAATGCACTAAAGCCATGTCACCGTTCTCTCAAGCTCGATCCCGGACGAGCCCCCAAATTGTTACGCTCGCGGTAGCGGTTCTATCCCGTCGCCGATCTCCGCGATTCGCGCACACGTCCGCGGAAATGAGAGAACGAAGCTTCTCTTAACAACACTTTATTACTGTTACGTCCTGGCCCATGGATACGGTCGGGCTGTGGTGTGACGCAACAGTAAACGCGTCGTTTTCCATATCTCTCTCTACAGTGGACACGGAAGTCCTGCTGCGAGAGAGTCGAGCGAGTTTGTTTA
>NW_018023051.1:13912-15747 GCF_002006095.1 Pseudomyrmex gracilis | reverse complement strand
TTAAACGCATTAAATCCTATTTAGGCAATTCATCGTCTTTCTAAATTTTAACGCGTCTTAGGGCCGTAGTGCGGTAGTGACACTTTTCCGGACATGGGTCCCTATACTCAAATGTTTTCTACTGTTGCACTGAAATACCCCTAGAAGTTTGATCCCATAGTTCTGAAACACCCTGTATATATTTGTTTGCGTGTAAAATTTTTACACGCGAGTTTTTGAATTGAATATCAATCCTATATAAATTTTAAGAATTGATATGTGAGGCCTCGTATGTAGGATAAACTGGCAGAATGTTACAGGCCAGAATTAAGGAACATAGCAATCACATCAATAGAAATTCCACTCAAAAATCTGTAATTACAGAACATAGGTTGCAATACTCACATGATTTTGAGTAAGATAAAGTAGAAATTTTAGATTTTGAGAAATCATATAACAAAAGGTTGGTATCAGAAATGCTACATATAAAAAGTCAAGTCAGCGGACTTCATTTGCAGTGCGACACGGAAAATTTAGATAATTCCTATTTACCGTTTGTCGATAAGACATTATAAATTGATATGTTATTCGTAAATTTGAATCCTATCATTACACACACGTTGTTTCTCAGTCGCGATTTCACCTTTGTAAAGTGTTGGTCGGGATGGCTAGTGCTGATATCCTTGATCAACATTGAGCGACGTTTTTTCTATCTAAGAAATTTGTAAGTGACTTTGTACATTATATTTATTTTGCGATTTTTAATTATTATCTTTTGACATTTATTTTATTGTATTAATTTTATTAATTGTACTTTATCAATTGTAATTATACGTTCATTCATTGTAGAAATGCATTTGAAAAGGACCTAATACAAGGGTCGAAAGCGTTCATGCTTTTTTACTATTAATTGTTAATAAACGGATTTTAATATATACACTCTAACAACAGTGTTACTGCTTCAATAGCCAAAATTTATTATTATTTAATAATGTTCTAGTTTTTGTAGTTACGTTTGTTTTTGTTATATAAATTATATAAATTAGTAGATAATATGAGAATGTAAAAATTAATATTTAAAAAAGATATATATATGTATTATACATATATAATGATGCACGCACGAGCGGTATAGAATACGTCATCATACAAGGTATACGTACGTATACATAGTATTATATGTCTAATATCTGTAATACAATATGTTGTATATTCCCGAGCAAAAATAGAAATTCATGGGATCATATAGGATTATATGTGGATCGGATGCAAGTTTGTATAATCGTTTACACTTTCATAGAAGTCGAATATTATTTAATATAAGGTGAATACAACTTAACGTGATGATGTAAAATCAGATCCGAAATTTGGCGTCATCTGATTTTGATCACATATAAATACATAAAATTATGTACGATAGAATATGATTTCTATATATAGTACTATATTATTCTATATATAGTACTATATATAGAACTATATACTTTTATATATAGTTATGTACGATAATATATGATTTCTATATATATATGACTATATAAAATTAGATTGTGCCAAATTTCGGATCTGATTTTACACGATCACATAAAATCATATTTAACTTACATAAAATCATATTCGAATTATATAAAAGTTTACACGATCATACAAAATTCAAAACATTCAATCCACATATAATTCTATATGATCACATGATTTTCTAGTTTTTCACGGGTTATGATATATGTAGCTTTCCTAAATAGTAATTTGTAAAATACATTTAATACTTTATATAATTCTTGCTTTACGCTATTAAGAGTGCATAAAAGAAAGTTGTAATATAAGACGCGAAACTACTGACAAAACTTTCATTAATA
>NW_018023051.1:7313-11287 GCF_002006095.1 Pseudomyrmex gracilis | reverse complement strand
TACGATTATTGGTAATGATCAGAACGCACAAATACTTCAAAATAATCGTACAAAACGTATTTTAAAAAACAGTAAGAATGTATTTATAGTTAACTATATAGTTAACTATATAGTTTATAACTATTTCAAAATTAGATACACACATACATATGTATTTTGAGTGTATATATATACTCAAAAATAATAATCTATCATTTTAGCCACAACAACACTTGCGTCGTCTCGTAAACGCAGACAAACAAAAAGACACACAAAATCATAAAACAAAGAATCGTCTTGTAAACGCAAACCAACAAAGGGACATACACAATCGGAAAACAAAGAGTCGTCTTGTAAACGGAGACAAACAAAAGGATACACAACATCAAAAAACAAAGAAAATACATTTAAACAAAAGTAAAAAAAAACTACGCCCGACGTTTTATCAGATAGTATGCAGCTTAAACAAAAGCGTGTATATATATATATATATATACACGCAATATAATTGTAATAGTAATACTTAACTATTTCTTCAAAAATATAAAATTCTTGTTCCATTTTTGTTCGATAGGAGACTGAAGACTATTTCTGTTCAATTGCGATAAGTAAATCTCATCCTGAGAGAAAAGAAGATAGTAAAGAACAATAAAGTAATAAAACAATATACGTATATCACATATTATGTTATATATATATATATATATATATACATATATATATATATATAAACATCAGCAGTAATAAGTTATAAAGCATTACTGTGCGTGAGCATACATAAAAATTGATATTTTTGAAAAATTGATTTTTTTGTATCTTTTCAATCCGTGTCTACTTTGTATGTTGGTAGTTTTATATGTATTTTTCTCTTTCCTTCTTAAACTTATTGAAATTATCACATATGTAATGCGAATGTACTGATTATATTTTGTGTAATAAAATGAACATTTAAACTTTCTCTTTTTTTTTCATTCATCGCAATTAATTACATAGATCAAAAATATACGTGAAAATGTCACTTTTACAATTATGATAGTTTCCGTGTACGTACTCGTGCACAGTTGTAATTTACAATTTATTATTATTCTATTGTGAATGTATAATAGCAAAGTAGGTCTTTATTCTGTTAAGTATATTCTGTCATTTACTTTATATATTTTATTTTATAAAGCGATTAGTATAGGGGTAGGAGAACATAGAAATAATATAGGAATAACTTTTAAATGTTGTTTTAGAAAAGTTTCGTACGCCTTATTTAATGTACGTACTACATTTTTTATACTATATGTATATGTATATATACAGGGTGTCCCAGAAGTGCCGTACAATTTCTTGTAGACAGGTAGAAGGAGTAAAAGTGAGTCGAAAAGTCCTGAACCATTTTTTTCTATTACTTATAATAAAGGAGTAATTATTGAGTAAATCAGGCCAATCAGCGTTGACTTTTAGCCAGGCGCACGTCAGTGAGCCGCGCGCCTGGTGTGTGTGAGCGCTTACTGACGTGCGCCTGATTAAAGATCGACGCTGCTTGGCCTGATTTACTGAATAATTACTTCTTTCTTAATTAAGTAATAGAAAAAATGGTTCAGGACTTTTCGACTCACCTTTATTTCTACCTGCCTACAAGAGATTATACGGCACTTCTGGGACACCCTGCATATATATATATATATTGTATTGCAATAGATGTGTACATGTTGTATACCAAAATTATTAAGTGATCACTGATAGAAAAATTAATACACTGAGGTGAATATACATGTGCCTGTATATCTCTTTAGAAGTGTAAATATATGTACATGTGTGTGTATGTATATTCATACTGTCAATCAGCTTTTAACTTGCTAAAGATGCAATAGAACATAGAATTATTACATAAAAAATGTGTAAGTGAAGTGCATTAAATAAACACTTATGGAATTATCTGCAACTTTTGAACAAACCAAAGTCATTTATGTTATATTAGGTGCTTTTTATGCTTGCACTACATATATCGATTCGTTTTGCAAAGTTTTTGTATCTTTTTTAGCTATTTTGTATGTTTTGACTTTTGAATGTATTCATGTAACATATTTTCGAACTTAATAAACTTTGAGGTTTTACTATGCGTGTATCACGGTGCATCTTGCTTAATCCTCACTTCTTTTATAGTACAACTTTTTCTCAATCTCCGAAAAATTATCTCTTGATCACCAATCAATTTTTTTTAAACGTTTTAAAAATTGTATAAAAAAAAATTAAATTATATATTAAACGATGTGTACTTTTGTCTAATAAAAATTTCTAAATCAACAAATGTGTACAAAGAACTTTCTAAATAGTAGGATAAACTCCACAAAGCCTAGTTAATAAAATATAATAAAAGTGAAATATATAAACGATAATAAAAGATGCTGGATGTTGCGAAAATATATACATATATACATATATATATGTGTGTGTGTATTCACGTGCAAATTTTACACGTAAGTCCGACTCTTATTACACTTTATATATTTTGGTAGAAACCTCTGAGTCTAAGATTTTTTATTAATTATAAGAAGATACTTCTACTACATTATAAATCGCATTTGTGCAATGCAGGTTATGTGTAAACGAGATCTGTGCAGTAAAGGTTCTGCGCAAACGGGATATGTGCAATATGATTTCTGTACAAACAGGATTCTGGATAATCGGGATCTGTGCAATACAGTATATGTGTAAACGGAATCTGTGCAAACGGGATCTAGGCAAACGGGATCTAGGCAAACGAACTCTTTATCAACTACGTCATCTGTGCAATGACGACTATGGACAATCTGGATCTGTGCAACCGTGTTTTGTGCAAACGGGATACTGCGCAAACGGGATTTGTACAACTGTCAATCTGTGCAAAAGAAATCTGTACTATTGGTGCCCTGCCATTGGTAAGTACTTCTTCTTTTACTTAATTTTTTATAAAGACTTTTAGCCTGTTAACATGCACGTTTTGTGTGCGTCTTCTAGCTTTTATTGTATATGTAACATCTGAGACTTTCGCCACTATTTCATATAGACCAATCCGTAGTGATTCTAGTTTCTTTGATCTTCCTCTCCTCAATGTCTCGTCGTAAAGCAAGACCTTATCGCCAACTCTAAAAGATGCTGGCTTTGTTTTTCCGTCATAATATTGCTTGACCCTTTCTTTCTCCTCGCGCAGATTTTCTCTTGCTACGCGATTTTAGGCGCGTAACCGCTCCTTCAACTCCTGTGCGTAATCTTCTAGATTATACTGCGTCGCCGGAGGTTTTCTTACCGCGGTTGGCAATTCCGCCTGTCTACTATACACTAACTCAAACGGTGTAAACCCCGTGGCTGAATGTGGCATAGTATTGTAGGCGAACATAGCGTACGGAATCCACTCGTCCCAATCTGTTTGATCTTTATTTACGTAGTGCCTTATATATTCAGCTAACGTCCTATGCAAACGTTCCAAAGCTCCATTACTTTCAGGGTGATATGCCGTTGTCTGAATTTTATTGATTTGCAATAATCTGCACACGTTTTTGAACACTTCGCTGACGAAACTCGTGCCTCGATCCGTTAGTATTGTTTCCGGAATGCCATATTCGCACACTATTTTCGTAACAAACTCTTTTGCTACGGTCGCTGCCTCTTGATTTGAAATAGGTATTGCCTTGCTGAATTTTGTTAAATTATCCTGGAAGGTCAACAAGTACCTATTTCCGTTATTTGTAACGTTTAATGGTCCGACAATATCAAGAGCGCATTTCTCAAATGGCTCTGCTGGAGTATCGGTGACGACCATTGGTACATTAATTCTCTTCGTCATCTTATTTCGTTGACAAGATGCACACTTCGAGATATACTCCTCCACATCTTTTGGAAGATGCGGCCAATTATAACTCTGGCGAATTCTTTTTACAGTTTGCGCCGAGTGATACTCTATTGACCACAGTACGATTCGACACCGCTCGAGTCGACACAGATTTATTGGACACAAAATTATTCGACAC
>NW_018023051.1:5576-7155 GCF_002006095.1 Pseudomyrmex gracilis | reverse complement strand
ATTATTCGACACCGTACGATTTGACACAAAATTATTCGACACCGTACAATTGGACAACAAATTATTCGACACCGTACGATTCGACACTAGATTATTCGACACCGTACGATTCGACACAAAATTATTCGACACCGTACGATTCGACACGATATTATTCGACACCGTACAATTCGACACCAAATTATTCGACACCGTACGATTCGACACCACAATATTCGACACCGTACGATTCGACACCACATTATTCGACACCGTACGATTCGACACCGTACAATTCGACACAGTACATTTTTCGATATTATGTACATTTCAGAAAAAAATTTATTTGCATCACATATTATAGTACGCATGTGGGCGGGGGAGGGGCTCCGCCCCTCTTCCTGCATCCTTTCCCCAAAAACAACCTAACCCTACCCTAACCTGTGTTGCTACTATTATTAATTGTCACGATGCATAGTGCTTGTTTTGTGTCCAATCGTACGGTGTCGAATAATTTAGTGTCGAATCGTACGGTGTCGAATAATCTGGGGAGCTATTACGGTTCTCGAGTAAATATTTTCACTTTTCGCACTTTCATCTCACGTGAGTTTAGTCCTTCAATTACAGTTCTCTCAAATGAAAATGTGACATTACTAGGCACTTCCGGTATAGGGATCTCACAATTTCACAAAAACGGNCCGTAAATGTGCAAATATTTGAAGATGTTGGAAGTAATATACGCTTTCTTTTTAAAAAACACAATTATGCTCGAGTGTGTTGACTGTGGTGATTTCTAAAAGTGTCTTGTAAAAGGAAAACAGCTATCTAAACATAAAAAAAGTAATTATGAACGTAACGGAAAAACAAAAAAAAATACTTTTACAATACATGCGTCAAAACGAAGATTTTGCCAGAGGAAGATTACGGTACAATAGTGCAAATAAAAAAAGANTAGTGCGTATATTAAATATAGGATTTTCCTTTTAGTTAAACTTTGCACAGTTCATCATTTTTCTTTTTTTTCTACATTTTAAGGAAATATGAACGATGAAAAGAAGTTTAACTAAAAAAAAAAAAAAAAAAAACAGACCTATTATCAGCATAACAAAATTCTAACCTTTAATTCAGCAGTCCCATTTACTGCCGATTTTTTCATATCTCCCGATAGCTATTCTTTGGATAAAAATATTTGTGATATTATACATGTAATATCTTTTAAATAAAGTTATCGAGAACTTATCTAAAAGCAGAGACCATAACAATTATAACCAAAATGAAAAACAGTCATAGGATAAGAAGTATTTTTTGACTACAATGTTTTTAGTTACAAATAATTATTAACAATGACCAAAAATCTGTTGTGTTGTCGATAATCATTATAAATGAGCAAAATTTACTTTGATTTTTAATAACAGTTATTGGTAAAGGGAACTTTATTTCGGTNGCTTAGAATAATTATCGCTGAGAAAAATTTATTTTAATTGCTCATAACAGTTATTGATAAAGGAAATTCTGTTCCGATTACTCTTAATAGTTATCGGTAAGGGAAATGTAGTTTAATTGCTCATAATAGTTATTGATGAGAGAAACTTAATTTTGA
>NW_018023051.1:2996-4901 GCF_002006095.1 Pseudomyrmex gracilis | reverse complement strand
ATCATATGTTTTTTTGTTTATTTTTTTTACACTTTATGAATAGTATTTCTTAGGTTAAATAACAAACAAGTTTTTGGAATTGATTTTTTTTCATAAAGGTGTTTAAAATAACTCTTATTTTTGGTCTCTGTCTAAAAGTGAAAAAATTGGCTGTTAACAGTTGCAACTGGAAAGCTGAATTGAATATTAGAATTGTGTTATATTTGAGATTTATCAACCTAAATAAATCATTTTATAATTAATAGTGATAATTTTATTTGTGCAGGATGATATGTGGAAAACAATTGCAACATCATTAAATTCTACAGGCAGTGGACCTCTAAAAGAAGTAAAAGAGTGGCAAAAAGTATATATAAGAGATTATATTATTGTATTAAATTGTGAAAACAGAAAATACTATATTATATAGTATTACGAACATATATAAACTTTTGTAATTGTAATGTTTATCTAGACATGGCGGGACTGGAAGTCAAATGTGTTAAAAAAGTGTGCCTGCAATCGAAGTTACGCGAGTGGCACAGGTGGAGGATCACCTAAGATGTTGAAATTGACTGAGTTGGAAGAAGAGTTATTAGAAATAATAAGTCTAGAAGCGGCAGGCTTAACAGATTTACCCGAAGGAGGAAATTTTGATCGGAATAAAAAATNCCGAAATATTGAGCAAATTGCCAAAAAAAGACCACTCGATGAAAACATTAATTTATATCAAGCAATGCAAGTAAAACAGGTGAGTACTGCATTCTTTATGTGACTACAAAACCAATTTATACAGTTTACTGATTATTTTTAATGAAGAATGTATAAAATATAAAATTTTTACACTAACACAAGAAACATTTTAGAAACATAATTTAATGGCACCACACAAGTTAAGTCAAATTTATACGACAGAAGCTCCATCAACCTCTCAGAGTAGAAGTAGTGATGACGAACTACAGACAGTAAGCTACCAGTAACTCGTATATGATTTTTAATAAGCATATATAGCATATTTAGATGTTGTTCTGAGAGAAATAACCACAAACATTGGACAGGACCTGAAAGAAACTGATGTTTTTGGTGCCGAGTGTAGAGCTGAAAATATGTTTTTTAACTATTCGGAGGATGAAGTACTAAATACTGCTCAGAGAAGTTCGCCTGAGGAAGAAAGTTTTGTTCGTCAATCACAAGGTGAAAGTAATTTTCCATTAATCTTCTGTTTGTTTTATGTGACGTATATGATTCAATAAATTTTTAAAGAAACGTCCTAATTGTTTTTATTACAGGAAAAAGTAAGATAAGCAGAAAAAAGGAAGCACCTGTTAATACAGCTGTTGATTTAATGCACGAACAACTGAAAATCAAGAAAGAAAACTTAGAAATATCAAAAGAAAATTTGCGCTTAAAAAAAGAAAAATTTAAACATATAAAAAACGCCAACAATCTGATACAAAATACTTTAAACAGTATAAATGATAATATTATATATCTACGGCAAGAAGTTGAAAAAATAGCGCCATCCTATTTAGAGTAATTATAAGACATTTAAAAAAGAGCTTATATACCAAAGAACTTATATACCAAAAATTACTCACAAAGGATCTCAATTACACACAAGTCTGTCATTTTTAAGTATAAGTTTATTATAAATACATTTATTAAATATATTATAAAACAAAGTGTTGACACTTATTTCAAAAATCCTTTATTATTAGAGATATCAAAAACATAGTTTCGATTTCACCATAAACATTTATATACAAATGTTCCATGATCAGTAGGGGTAAACAGTATAGTGATTGGCCCTTTAAGGAAGAGCGTCATATAAATAATGAATTAGTAATTTTGATTTAGCAAATTTGGGAATTAAATCAGCATAAACAGTTCTAAAAAGGTGTTATAATCGAAGAATAAATACAATTT
>NW_018023051.1:0-1231 GCF_002006095.1 Pseudomyrmex gracilis | reverse complement strand
CTACATTTACTTGCGCATTACATTTATAAATTTATACTCTATCTTACAAAAATATATTAAAAAACCCTTATATACTGATATTAGATTACTAATATTAGTAATTCTATTTTTGTCACAGGTATATGTGTAATCACTTAATTCTGAAAATGTTGATAATTCGTTCACGAACTTCTTCACCAGTTTCCACAGCCAGATCTTNGATTATTCTTGGCTGTTCTTCATCAATTTCATCATAAAATAGCTCGGGCTCTGGAAGTCTCCATTGCANAGCTATATTGTGCAAAACACAGGCAGCATTCACTATCCGAGCTAAAATTAAAAATATGTATGCAATATTTACACTTATCGTGATTAATGTATACATTATATATATACTTGATAATACATAATATCAATCATACCTGCAACTTCTGACAAGACACTGTGTATATCTTGCTGATGGCGTTCCTTCAGGTACGTCACGTATCGGTGTCATTAAATATGGCAATAATGGATACGCACTATCACCTGTAAACAAAACAATGGAATTTATTATACGCTGAAAAATAATAATACTAAGTCAGAAAGTGAAAAAATACTAAACTACNAAAATACATTGTTACCTAAAAGCCAAGCATCTCTTAGTCCTGCATTATACTTCTCTTCTAAATGGTTGGATACACGAGATGATCGCCANACTCTAGCATCATGTGTTCTTCCACCATGAGCAGCATTTACCGTTAAAATTTTACCTTCATAATCGGAAACCTAAAAAATCACAAAACTATTAAGTTAATGTACCATTCATCATTAACTAACAGACTTGAATGGATTGCNATATTCATAATTAGTTTACCAAGAGTATTTATAGTATCTTCCCTATAAGCACATAATATTATTTAATATCAAGTAATATTCTGAGAGTATTTTCGGAATATTAAACATAATATTCTAATATTATTATTTAATTAAATAATATTGTTTAAACATTCTTAGAGTGTGAATATACATAGTTATATGTCTACTTCAAATNATATCCTCTGGAATTTTATTTTATTATCCTTAAAATATTATAAAAATGTTTTTAAAATATTAGTCTAATCAAAAAATTGATGTTTATATAATAATCTAGAGATATTATCACAATATTTTATAATAGTATATCAATATCTTGAGAATATTATATAAACATCATTTTATACTTAGTAAATGTTTTCACAATATTTTTCAATATATAGAATGTTTTTTTTTA